>NC_068995.1:39332446-39333641 GCF_001194135.2 Octopus bimaculoides | reverse complement strand
ATATATAATTTTAAATTCTCAATCGCAGAATAATGCTAATAATATAGCCTGAACAGGATAAACTATCCCTATTTTGCAGAGAAAAGTGTACAGCTAGCCACCTACACTTTTCTCTGCAAAATAGGGATAGTTTATCCTATTCAGGCTATATTATTAGCATTATTCTGCGATTGAGAATTTAAAATCACTTCTTTAACTTTCTAAAAGACATCTCAACACTTCTAAAAGCAAACTTCGTTTGGTTATTTATATACATATATATATTTGTGAATGTGTGATGTTTGCAGATGTGCTTAATATCTGTGAACGGAATTCAGTCCCTCCATATTTTTATTTTGTTTTATTTTCTGTACTACTGTACTTAAACTTTGTCGTAACTTGTACTTTCTAATCGATGTTTCAGTCACAGAGGAAATTTAGCGTTAGTTTTCATAACGCCAGTTCGTTTCATGGGATTTGTTCTTTACTACTACTAATACTACAACAACAACAACAACAATAACAACTACTACTACTACTGCTACTACTACTACTACTACTACTACTACTAGAAATAATTCTGTTACTGCTTCCAGCGTTGCTCCTAACATTGCTGCTGTTATCTCTAATTTGAAAGCCTATATAATCCGTGACAAAACAGCACTAATAATAATAATAATAATAATAATAATAATAATAATAATAATAATAATAATAATGATAATAATAATAATAATGATAATAATAATAATAACAAGAGCACTCTGAGAGCGCAAACCTCTACCAAGGTAACACCAACGTCCTCTCAACGATTAGCTAGGGATTATTTTTAAAAATGAGAATATTTGAAATAAATTCGACTGCTCTCAAAAAGGAGAATACTAATAAAGAAATCGACCGCTCTCAAAAATTAAGTAAAAAATTCGGCTGTAGAAAATTTAGTTACAGTAATAAATAATTAATCCTCATCTAATACAAGCCAAAGTTAACAAATTCATCATTCAAAATACTTTCAAGGCGAGGGTAATAATAATAAGTTCTACTCAGGAATTTTTAAATGAATAACTTGAGACCTTTTGGTTTTCTTTTCTCTTAAGTCCCACCCTTCCAGTAGTATTCGTGTTGTTTTAGATTGATGTATAGATGTATGTATATATGTATACTGTAAAGTATTAATATGTATGTATAATATGTAATATATATATATCTATATATA
>NC_068995.1:39330313-39332329 GCF_001194135.2 Octopus bimaculoides | reverse complement strand
TATATATATATATATATATATATATATATTATAAAAATATGTTAGTGTTATTTAATTTCTGAATGGTTTTGCTGCCGTTTAAATTATCGATCGCCTTGTTTAGATGAGAGATTTCAATCACTTTGCTTCACATTTGTTTACAGGATTTAATGTTAGTCTCAATGTCCTGTCGGGAAACGATGTAATACTCGAGTATCGAATTAAACTCTGAACTTTCACAAGATACAATGAAATACATCACCTGTAAATGGTTCTAAGGTGGTGAGCTGTCAAAATTATTAACATACTGGAAAATATATACTTAGTTGCATTTTCATCTGTCTTTGTGTTCTGAGCTCAAATAATGGAGAGGTCGACTTTGCCGTTCATCCCTTCGGAGTCGATAAAATAAGTACCAGTTGAGTACTGGGGGTCGATGTAATTGTCTTGCCTCTTTACCACAAATGTTAGACCTTGTGCATATATTAGGATGGAATATGTGTAAATGATTCTATGTCTTTTTAATTCGAATGAAAGAGAATACCTCCTATCTTAAGATAATCAGACAATATCAGCTGAATGATTTATGAACTTGCTTTCTGAAAATAATTTATAATAATTGAGTACAGTATATAATGATGTCTTTTATATATTGCATAAATCTTAATCTTTCAATATATTGTAAAGTATTTTTAGACGAGACACCTGCTGAGGCGTAGTAACTTTTCAATAAAACAACGTGCTTATTTAAGCGTGATAAATTTCTAGATAAATTTACAGATAATTGCAATTTAAAAGTACACAACATATAAAGTAGAAGAAATTATATTCATATTTCTTTGTCTACAAGGTTGAAATTGTGAATGCTAACGTTAGTAAAGGGAATCCTGTCAAATGAACGAAATGTTTCAAATATTTTCATTAAAAATCTGTTCCTGGATACCTCCACTATACCAGCAGATGGATACATATACAAGTTATAGAATACTTCATTAAAAAGGAACAAGCATAAATATACGCAAGTATGTAATAGGTTTATGTATTAGAGATTTCGGAAATATGATTTACAATTACAGAAATCATACAACATGCTATCATATTAAGTATATAATTGCTATGTATACTATAATTGTATACATAGTAATAGAGATACAAAAATTTATTTAAAACAAATATGTGTACCTGGCTCCACGATCAAACTAAGCTGCATTCTCTTCATTTGCTTCTCTCGTAATGACCTATACAAGTGAGTTAAATTTCCTAGCCACACCTTAGAACAATATGCAAGCAGAAACGTAAAATATACAAAGGATCGAGTATTTTACGTCTGAGAAGCAGCGGACAAATATTTTATCAGCATCAACTTTACATAGGTGGAGGTGCAATGGTCCAGTGGTTAGGGCAGCGGACTCGCGGTCGGAGGATCGCTGTTTCGATTCCCAGACCCGGCGTTGTGTGTGTTTATTGAGCGAAAACACCTAAAAGCTGCACGAGGCTCCGGCAGGGGTTGGTGGCGACAGCAGTTGTACTCTTCCGCCACAACTTTCTCTCACTCTTTCTTCCTGTTTCTTGAGTAAAAAGCTGCGTTGGGCTGGCGTCCCGTCCAGCTAGAGGGGAACGCATTCGCCATGGAAACCGGGAAACCAGCCCTGTGCTCCACAAGGGACTAAGACGATTTCTATTCAATTCCAACTTTACATAGGCGACACATGCCACTCTGCTGCACTGCAGTGCGACTGTTATGCAGGGAAGATACTATGAGGCATGACACTGAAGACCTGTACATTAAAGAAGGGCTTTAACAAATGTACCAATATGGAGTCAATATATCGAGTGGAATGTATTTACGCATTTATCTAAACTGAGAAATTGCCCGGAACACGAGTAACGAAGTTATCCACACTTCGTAATATACATAGATGCATGCATACAGGTACATTGATACATACTTACATACGTACGTGCATGCATATACATACACATATATATGTATATATGCATCTCTCTCTCTCTCTCTCTCTCTCTCTCTCTCTCTCT
>NC_068995.1:39328070-39330246 GCF_001194135.2 Octopus bimaculoides | reverse complement strand
ATATATATATATATATATATATACATATTCTTTTGTGTCTGGAGAGAGTCATTCTCTTTTAGTGCTTCATAATTTAACACACATACCGGTAAAATTTCCACTGAATCACTTATTATTTTTCCATAATTTACGCTGTGTTTTGCAACCGTTTCAATAACTATTGAAAATGTTGCAAGACGCAACGAAAATTTCAGAAAAATAAATAAGAAAATGAGTGGAAATTTTACCGGTGAGTGTGTCAAATTATAAGGTACTAAAAGAGAATGTCCTCACCAGACACACCAGAATATGCTTCAATACACGAACATACATAGAGAATCTTGCAAACTAGATCTCAGAACGAAATATATACACATATATATTTATATGTATACATATAAAGTTTCTCTGGTGGTAATGATGTATCGATATAGATAATGTTGTAACGTCGTTTTATTTTCTGTTATCATTGAAGTCCATTTACTCTCGAAACGTTTATCAAGAATGATGAATTGAGGAATCGTTTGCAATGCAAAAGCTAACTTCAGCATCATTAATGTGCGCGTCAGCACGCATTGGACAAACTACATATAATGTTTTGGTTCAAGTTAAAATAAATTTGATGTATACAATTGATACATTACGCTGTTTCCTAGCAAGCTTCAATTGTCTGATAAGAGATTGACATTTTTATAAACAGAGTAATACGACAAAATTATAAATTATAATATTCGTAGTGAAGGATTTTAATAATTCCAGCTCCTCCCACCATTAGAACTTTCTAATGGTAAAAACAATGATGTGATGAACATACAAGCGGAAACTTTTTCAAGGTGTTAAGTTACTGAATCCGTCAACTGAAAATGTAAACGCGCATATGTGTACAGTCACAATGTCCTTCTCTCTGTTCGTGCTTGTGTGGATGTTTGCTAACCAGTATATATATATATATATGTATATGTATATATGCTCAATTAAATGGAGCTACTGGAAACAGTCGTATTGCATCACTACTTGATATCCTGTTGCTTATTTTGATTTTATGTATATATATATATGTGTGTGTGTGTGTGTGTGTGTGTGTGTGTGTGTGTGTGTGTGTGTGTGTGTGTGTGTGTGTGTGTGTGTGTGTGTGTGTGTGTGTGTGTGTGCATGCATTAATAAAGGCGAAATTCTACTTGTCTAAGACCCCAGTGTCTCAGTCTACATTTGCTCTATATAGACATATATCTTTTAGGAATCAGGATGACTCTCGATTGAATATCTGCCCTTCATTTGGTTCTTGAACATCTAATATTGGGATCTAATCTAAAAGCGTTTGGGTTGCTATTTTTATCAGGTAAAGCAACCGTGGGAGCCAGAAGTGTCACCTCCCTTAGCTTTATGTTTTACTCAGGAGTTTAGTGATACTTCTATATTTTCCCTGTCTTCAGACTGCAGCCACCCTGGGGCACCGCCTTGAAGAATTTTTGTGGAACAAATCGACACCATTTCTTTCATGTTTGTTGGCCTAGTTTACCGAACTGCTAAGCTACACGAACGCAAACACAGCAACACCATTTATCAAGTCACAGTACACACACACACACACAAATAAACACACACTCACATAACTTCTATTAAAGTAATTCCATATTGTTGGTTAACAATAAATGCTTTATTATTAACTCTATTCAGTTTTGGGCCGCTTGAACAGTTAGCCCTCCGCAGGAGCCAGCATAAAAGTCCGCAGGGAGTGCAGCATTGAAGCTAGCATATATATATATATATACGTACATACATACATACATACACATATACCTACATGCATGCATACACACATACATACATACATACATACGTACATACATACATACATATTCATATGTATATATATTTAATTTCCTGATCCGCATAATCGTCACCATATCTGTTCACCCGGATTCCTCTCATAGCCACTCTTCAGCCCGCAGAATTGGTCCCTCGTAAATACACCTGAGTCTTAGTTCAAATTATTTGAGCGCTACAAAATGTTTTCTATGCCGAGAATTTCTGGATCTCATCTGCTGACTATATTATGTGTATATGTGTGTGTGCGTGCGTGTGTGCGTATATGTATGTATATATATGTATGTATGCGTATGTATGCATGCAAGTCGACATATACATAGATGCATACATGCACCTATATATATATATATATATATATATATATATA
>NC_068995.1:39320115-39328060 GCF_001194135.2 Octopus bimaculoides | reverse complement strand
ATATATATATATATATATATATATATATATATATTAGTAGGTAGATCGATAGATAGATAGATAGATAGTTATAGATATAAGTTTTAAAGCGATGAGTTTTACCATAATACTAGCGTCAAACTCATCTCTTTAATTGCTCAGAAATCTTTTGTTTGGCCAAGCACTTCGTTCGCTCAAAATTTAACTTCAGTAACAATTTAGTACCTACACGCTGGAAGGCCTATGCCCCAAGTCAACAGATTACATTATAAAGTACAATACTCCCAGTAGAAACATTATGTAAAACAGAAAGATGACAGACTTTTATCCGTAGACATACACAACACGTACTTATACATTTATTGAAATAAAGTTACACACTGAAATTCTAATTATAATATATAAAAATCATAATACACAGTAGCACACACAGACTTCATGTATGTATACGTATACGCCATTATATAGCGTAAGAGTATGTTTAATGTACATTCTCTTCTTAAGATTATATTTTTTCGTGTTTGCCTTAATATATTTTGTATGGATGATATAAACTAATTGCTGAATCGAGATCAAAGCATGCTTTTTTCCATGTCCGATTGTTGCAGTTTTACTTCATTTACATTGACAATGTTCATTAGATAGTGAATTGACATGCTTATGTTCCACTTTCGTTTTCTAATATATTCTAAGTGTAGGTTAAAACAGAAGAATCATTGATATGAGCAAATATGACAAGCACCATTGATTCCATGCATGCTTCCGGTGAAGCGCAATTCAGCATTTCATTTTTTATTGTGGGTTGTCTGATTTCACTACTGTCATAAAAAAACATAAGCATTACAAAGTCACATTCCCACAACTTAATAAATTTTAGGCTTCTTGTTTTTTGAAGAAATCATCCTCATCATTACAATTAGAACCGTCACTATGATAATTATTTTCTCGGTTATGTTTGTAAGAATAATAATAATAATAATAATAATAATAATAATAATAATAATAATAATAATAATAATAATAATAATAAAAAAAATAACAATAATGATAATAACAATAATGATAATAATAATAATAATAATAATAATAATAATAATAATAATAATAATAATAATAATAATAATAATAATAAT
This sequence comes from Octopus bimaculoides, assembly GCF_001194135.2. Classification (NCBI taxonomy): domain Eukaryota; kingdom Metazoa; phylum Mollusca; class Cephalopoda; order Octopoda; family Octopodidae; genus Octopus; species Octopus bimaculoides. The sequence goes on along the minus strand of NC_068995.1, from coordinate 39,326,948 downwards.
AATAATAATAATAAAAATAACAATAATGATAATTGTAGTTGTTATTATTATTATTATTATTATTATTATTATTATTATTATTATTATTATTATTAAATTTCTCTATTTGAAACGATGTTTGTTTAAATATTAGGATTGGTATCTGAGGTACGTGGCTATACAGTCATTTAGGGCGGGATCCTTTGCTAGTGTGTCTTGACTGCGTCAGACGAGAAATGTTTGTCCGCCATTTACATATCTTCTTGTTAAAAAAGGACTGTTATTTTTTTTTCTTTTGGTATTAAATACGATGTTAAATTTGTTACTTTTGGAAGAAAATTTCTCACGTTGTTGTTTAAAAGTATTTGAAAAGGAGAGAAGTGTAGAAATTGCCAAATAAAAACTGGAAACGGAAAAAAAAATGTGCATATATTATTTCGTTTTATTCTTTCTACTTAAACGCGTATATTTGGTTGTGTGAACATGCTGTTAAAATATTTAAAGATGTCAATATATAATCCAAAATATTTTGAATTCATTATTCGGATTGCGCATTAATTCGCATTGTTATAATTTACTGTACGATAAATTTATAATTTCTCCCATTTGTGCATAGTGTCAGCGAGCTTTGCTAAGCAGAATTTGAGAAAAGGCATTTTTTCATGACCATTCGCGTCCTAGCTTTTAGATCTCTCCACTCCCAATCGCCAGAACGCGATTTCAGTTCACCGACCAGACAGTCTTTTGTGTTACTGAGGAGAACATTTGATATCACGTCGCCCCTCTCCACTTAGATCTAAATGAGTAACCCTGTGACAAGTCTGGCGTCCCTTTGCTGGAGTTACTGTGATCTAGGTTGCTTATATACACTGGAAATCGCATGACCGATTCTGAGAGTTCGTCAAAGGGACTCGAGAAATTAATCTCCAGTAGAGTTACGTTTTTACGCAAGAGGCAAGGGTTTGATTTCAGGGTGATCTAAAAGATATTTTTTGCATATTGGTTAATCACATTTTTGTATTGGATCCTGCAATAGCTGTTTATATTTTCAGCCGGATGCTAGATTCAGTCTTATATTATTGTTGAATATCAAGTTATTCAGCACCACAGATGTTGCTAGCAGAGCCTATGTTAAAAAGCATTACAGCTTTGACCATCCCATCATATTTTAGGATTTCAAGAACTATATAATTGTGATGCACAATTCTTTGCTTTTCTTTAAAATCTCCGTGGGTTCGAGGAACAGATACACTTAGGATAGCCATTCTATAGAATTTGTCTGCTAGACAACATATATATTTATATGCATGTTAATTCCGAAATATTTGTTCAAGGACTTTAGATATTCCAATAGCCTAAATCTGAATGATGTAGTTTCATTGACCTAGTTAGGATACGAAGCAAAGTGAACCATAATGCGATTTAGTCCCTTTTTATCATTAGATCATTTACTCATGGATGTCTTCATAATAACACAATGGGGCTTTTATATCTATATCGATACAAGGGCCTCATCAGGTTTGTGTGTGTATGTGTGTCTATATATGAGTCAGTGACCTATAACACAACATTCCTCATTATTATTCAAAACAATTCATCTCAAATATTTCTATATCAATGATAATTTTTGATACTCCCGGAAATATTCAGAAAAAAACACGCTATACTTGTGCCATAAATGAAATAGTTGTTTCTGCTTTCTTTTTGGGTTTTTCAGTTTGCTAACATTTCAAATATATCTGCATAGCTCTATGGACAAAATTGTAAATTTTCAGGATTCAATGATCCTTCAAAATTGTCACTGTAAGGAAAACGTGAACAAAGAAAGAAAGACGATGCTCTCTCCATCTGTCTTATTCTCTCTTTCGGTTAATTCCTCCGCCCCCCCCCCAATGCATTTCAGAAATGCAAAACTCTAATCACCGTATACAGGTATTTGTATCCCGGCGCGGCATATATATTTAACCATTATTCAATTTATCATAAAATAAAATTCGACATTTTGCGTCATGGAAGTTTACAGATGGATCGTTACATTTATTGACAATGTTTCACATATATTTATGATTTAAGGTGGCCCCACTTTACTTTCACCATAGCACTGTTTTTTTTTTTTCGAACAGAAGTGTATATACAGTTATCTGTTAAATAATGTGCAAATGTATACGTCACGATCGGTATGTTATTCAATGCTTAATCCAATCGGCACACAAACATAGATTACCGTGGTTATCGGCGTCCAGAGTTAAATTATTCGATCACTTTAGCTACCTTAAATTAGTGTGTAGATCAATATTACATAGATATTTGTAAACTTAACGTAGAATGAGTAGAATGAGAGTGAGACAGTATGTGGCAAATTTGTGGCATATGTGGAGTACAAGTGCAATCTTCTACGGTGTTTCTTTTTACCCATGTTCTCTTACAAGGACTGAGTCTTCATAGGGACATAGTAAACAACTTTTACAGAAGGTTGCACGTGATTAGATCAAACTTAAAAACGTTACCATTACCAAGCGAACTTCCGAGACAAAGATGCCATATTACAAGCACCACAAAATTGCAATGACTATAAGTGGTTACCATAATTTGTTCCTTGAAATGAAATATTAGTGGCTCAGTTTCATTGGCCAACCAATTAAGAAGAACCGAAGCAGGTTAATAAAAGTAGAATGAAATGGTATAACACTCGGAAGCGAATCCATCAACGGATGTCTTAAAAAGAAACACACCTGGCGCGTGTGAAAGAAATAATTTTACTTCGAAGAATGCACAGAAAATTGCAAAGAACTAGCCTGATTGACTATGAACCGTTAAGTATTCTTTTTCAGCTAGAATGCATCGGATTAAAATATTAAATTTCTGACCAAAAACCTCGTTTTAATCGTCACTACCTTTAATACAATGGAGGTAGGTTAGTGAAAGGTAAGTACAGAAATGTAAATTGTCTACTCGAACCACCGCACAAAATGTATGACCTTATAGTTATATTAGGTATCAGTATAAGATAATACGAATTGTGTTACCGCGACACAACAATGAAACAATATTTTCTAGGTTAATCTTTACTTACAGAGAATATAATAATGTAGTAGAGCAGTCATGCTTACGTACTTAATACAATGGAGCAAAAGCAAATCGTTATAAACTAAAATTGCATAGGTAACAAAAAGATCATCAGGGATTAACTTCATATAAAACAAGGGAGCCCATTTTGATAATCAAATAGACAAAATTTCATTGGTGGGAATCAGTGGTTTATGAGTTTGTTTTCTGGTAAGATTTGGTGAAAATTCTAAAAATGCTTTGATCTTATAAAACCTTCTCAATCAAACTTAGTATTATATTTACCGGCGCATAATTAGATGAATGAGTAAAGAGTAAAGATAAAATACAGCAATCTACAGTTCAACGTCTATGTCTTTGTGCCTGAAGGGTTATATTTGCAGGCGCTGGTACACTAATTTGGCTCTGACTAGGCGCTCTGTTATCCATATCTGTGTAGAAGTGTTTAATAAAGTGCTTTTTCCAAGGATAAATTGCAGCTCCTGAAACAGTGAGCGAACTCATGACATTGTGATCACGAGCTGTGTGGGTTAACCAGTAGGCAACGTGCTTCCTGAAATGTTAGAAAATTGTGACTCTGTTTTAGTTATTTGTTTACTGGCATACATTAAGAAGGTGGATGAATATTTTGAAACGGGAAATTATTTCAGTAATACTTTGTTTGTAAGGAACATAAAATTATGTGGAACATAATTTTGAGACTGAAAAGTATATTTTTAAAAACGGATGGAAATATCTCAGAGGGCATTAATTTCATAGACATTAAAAAGCCTTTGAGCAATACTCTCGGGAAAGTCATATACAAATACAGAGAAATTTTCCCTATATATGATAGAATTATTATCGACAACAAAGCATTCTCCACTGGCTATATTCTCTCCATCATTCTCCTTCCTATAGACACATTTTCGGTTATTGAGAAGGTCTGGAGTGTACGAGTACGCTTATGCCTCGGTGAGGAGATCTAACAAGGCCAAAAGCAGTCTAGAACGGCCACCTCCCTTACGTAGACTCATATCCCATTCCAGTCCTCCATTTTAATCAATTTCTATTCGATAATTGTCTGCCAGGATTTTGATTATAACTATCATTAATACTAATGACATTTTTGCTTATTACAAGAGAAAATAGAATTAAGCAAATATTTGCTGACTAAGTACACTATTTTACTCAACTGTGAGTTTTGCTAAAGGCCTTTTAAATGAAATTCATGCCATCCGAGAAATTTCAGTATAAGTGCTAAAAACAATTACTAACCTTGGCAACATTGGTCAATTTATTAATGAAAAGGTCTATTATTGGACAGGTAAAAGACAGAATAGCTGTCAGCAGAATTTGAACAAAGAACATAAATGGACAGAACAAAACACTTCATAAAATATTTAATCCGAAGCTGTAGTGTTTCTAAGTCAAAACAGTCTGAAATTATTAACTATAATTTGAAATATGATAATTGTATTTTACCATTCTCTTCAGAAAGACAAGGCTCGTAGGAGACAAGATTTCTGTTGTTAACAGCTTCATTTCCATCTATTGGAAACCCGAAGTTTCCAGGGGAAATGAGAATGCCAAGGTCTTTCGCAGTAAACATAAGATACCGCACATTAGCAATCACGAATGTTTACCTCGTATGGACACCGAAGTTTCACTTTTCAATATTAAATACAAATACATTTACCCACTGATATACACACGCAAACAGATATTACATGAATGCATGCATGTTCGTGTGTATATATGTGCGTATATATGTATGTACATAATACGTCCGTATGTATTTACTTAGGTATATATATGCGTATGTATGTTCTTGAAATTTACAGAAAAACAAAAGACAAAGATAGGTGTATATACAACAAGCAGGTGCATTAGTTTGACGCTCGGGAAAGTGAGAAAGTCTTTTACGTTTCGAGACTACGCTCTTCAAGAGGAAGAAATAAGAGAAAATAAACAGAGAGAGAATAAAACTTGTGCATTTAGCGGTGGAGCATGGTGAGTGGTTGAAAAAATGTTTGACAGGAGAGATAGAAAGAAGGAGAAATAAAATAGTAATGGTGATCCCAAAACGAAGGTGTGCGTGTGTGTATGTGAGAATGTGTAAATATGTAAGTTTGGATAGAGACTAGTGTCTGTGCACACACACACACGCGCCAATAACGTACACTCAGAAGCGTGGACTGACTTGGTTTTCTATTTTCTGAAAGCTTAAACCTAATTAATACATTGTTCATTTATAGACATATTTAAATCCACAAAATATATCTGAAAGATGTATTTGATATCTTCAAATGAATATGAACAAAAGGTAAAGCACCAGAATATATTGAGAATCGAACGTCCTTTTGCCTGTAATTTCAATTTACAGCAATTTATTTCAAATAACATTCCAATACAAACATTTCAGAGTGTTTGGGAGTCAATCTGAGGACAGTGTAGAGTATTTGGAAAGAGCTGGATAAGTTTAATGGTGATTACGAAGGTACGGCAGCTCGGAAACCTCACCCCGATCGTTGTGATATGTAAAGAACTCCTGAATTTGATGGTGAGATCCAGGCCATGATTGACAACGATCCCTTCAAGCCAATCAGGTCCATTGGCTTGGAAAGCGGAATGTCTGAGTTTCTTATCAAGAAGGTAGTGCACAAAGAGATTCGGTATTCCTCATACAAAATGAGAAAGGGCAAACCATGAAACACCGGGCTACGAAGCTTTTGAACAAACTCAAGCAACCCCTCCAACTAAACATGCTTTGATTTTTCTCAGACGACAAAAAATTCTACCAGGATCTGATAGTGAACACGCGGAACAACCGTTGGCTTGCCGTGTCCCCAAAACATGTACGGGTTGGCAAGAAAGTAAATTTGCAAATAGATAGAGTTACCTTTCTTTTCGATGTCTTTTGTCAATGTTATGATTTTTACTTTTTGGCATTTCATAGCCTTTACTTTTAGCTTAATTTAGATGCAAATTGCTAGTTATTGTATTTACATTTGTTAGATCAGCATCACTTTTAACATGGCGTGCAAAAAGGAACATTTTCAATATATTTTGCTTTTTTATTTCCGTAAAGGCAAGAAAGCTGCTGAGGCTCACAAAAGTATATGTGAAGTTTATAGTGTTGATTGTTTAAGAAACGCACATGTCAGAAAGCGTTTTAAAAATTCCGTTCTGGAGATTTTTCACCCAAAGATGACCAACGTTCTGGTCGAGCTATTGAAGTTGATGACCGAATAAAGCCATAATTGAATCTGGTTGTCATGTAACTGTGCGAGAGACTGCAGTGAGGTTAAATGTATCTATATAATAATATTAAAAACTTGTAGTAAGTAAACAAACGAATATATGCTAAATACACAGGCAAACACAAAACACAGAAGGTAACCAACTCCTCATCCGTTATTGGCCAGAGGTTGAATCGCAATTTCAGCCATTTTCGATAATATTGCTTCCACTCTGGAGGTACCTGCCAGAAACTTGCTGGGATGGGACCAAAACATAACAAAACGAGACGGGCTCGAGATGAGATCGTTAGTGGACGACCAATGGACAGAACAATAAACAGAATAAAGACTTTAGGCGAGACGAAAACAACAATTAATTATTATAATATATGCATACATCATACATATATACATACATATAGACAGTAGAACAATTTTTTTTTGTTTAATATTGAAAATATTATTTATGTAACGCACTCACACCTAAATGTTTTTACCTATATATATATATATATATATATATATATATATGTGTGTGTGTGTGTGTGTGTGTGTGTGTGTGTGTGT
>NC_068995.1:39316751-39320105 GCF_001194135.2 Octopus bimaculoides | reverse complement strand
TATATATATATATATATATATATATATATATATATATATGTGTGTGTGTGTGTGTGTGTGTGTGTGTGTGTGTGTGTCTGTATTCCTCATAAAAACAAAAATTTGAAAATAATCTCGTAGAAATAAAAACTGACTTTTCTTATAATCGATTTTGGCTGTAATTCCATTGAATAATTCAATAAGTGAAGAAAATAGAATAGATGAAAATTAATAATGTGAAATGAAAAGAGAACAGAAAAATACCACACAGGGAAGACCCTAGAAATAGATTGAAATTTTTATAGACGTTGGCCACGATATATTTATTGCATATTTTATTTCAAAAAATATATGCGTCAATCATTTTAAGTAAAGCTTATTTCCCATAAAATATAATCAGAATCTATCCAAGTTTAAAGGTGATTATATGATGAAGCCTGCCTTTCAGAATTGGAGTAAGAGAAAATGTATTAAAATATTATCAACAGCATATTGTTATTTCGATGGTGGAATATTTATTGCATCTTCAAAAATAAAATCTAGAGAAAATACAAAGCTCTTCAAAATACGTGGCATTATTCATATATCCATTTCAGGATATATCAGAAAAATATATACAAACCGTTGTATATGTATGCATATATATTTATGCATTTGTATGCTTATGTGCTTGCGTGTAATTCGAAAGAGCATTATTTTCACAAAAAACTATCATGACTAATATTCCTTTCACAGAAATTTTGTGTTACTTTTCAGTTGTATCTATTCATGCCTGTTGTCATTTCAACAGGGTAGTCATTCACCAAATCAATCATCTGTTGTTTTAAACTTGCACTTCATCTGTCCTTGCGTTCAGGGTTCAAATTCCACCGAGGTCGACATTGTGTTTCATCTTTTCAGATTCGACAAAATTAATACCAGTTGAGCACTGAGGTCGGGGTACTCTGCTTACCTCCTCCTCCCAAAATTGTGTTTTCGTGCGAAAAACTAAAATTTTTAAGTACTAAAATTTTGAAAATTTTGAAAATTCAAAATGACTAATCAGTTGATTAAATAGAAGCCAGTACTTCACTGGTTCTTATTTATATAACCAATACGAATAAAATGCAAACCCAACCATTGAGAGATTTTCTAGATGTACCCTCATATATTGCAGGAGTTGTTTTACTCTCCGTTGTTAATACAACTGCTCACTATTTTATGGACCTTCTTTTAAAACGTTTTTTTCCGAAATAAGGCTTAAGGCCACTGTAAGACATTCGCAGAATGAAAAGTAGGAACATTTAAAAGATGTTGACTGACAGAAATCTTGATTGACAGAAATCTTGACATTTAAAATATATTGACTACCCGCGTAATTTGACGGTGGATTTTTAATGCTTTCTTCTCAGGGCTCTTGAGCAGCAATGAATTTGGGCTTTCTGAACCAAAAATCAATAATATTCTCGGGGTTATATACATACGGAATACATACATTCATACTTGTACACACACACACACACACACACATACACACACACACACACACACACACACACACACACATAGATGAAAGTATTGGAGTACATTTTCGTTTATCTTAGCTTAACGGAACGGTAATGCATATGTGTGCATGTGTGTGTATGTTTCTATGTATGTATTTACGTATGTATGCGTGCATGTATATATGTATATAATTATGCATGCATTATGTACTTTCTTTTGATATTACCATAACAGAATAGTGTCCACAGATACAGGACTAGCATATTTGTGTTAGACTATAGTCTACAATATAAATAAGATATATACACTTTACCCAATTTCATGCAGCATCTCTTGACTAGCTATTTTGAATATCTTAAAATGCTTGCTTTTCCACAAGGAACATTAATACTTTATAATCTCTAAGTAGTTCATTAGATTTGTGGTGGAAACAAGCATACGCGGTTGTTGACGGTTGGATAATGAAAGCTGGGAATGCCTGCATTGAAATAAAAATTAATCTTTAATATTATTTCAGATCATTATTCTTCATGTAAATCCATTAATCTAATCCATAAAAAGATTTAAATGAATAAAAATTCGAAATAAAAAAGAGACAAAATGAAGTACAGCAACAGAAAGAAGTGCAAATAATTTAACATTTAAATCTGTTTTAGCGCTAACGGGAGAACATGGATTATTATTAATGTTTGATTAAGTTGCAATGAAATGTCAAAACGACGATTCAGGAAATGAATTAAGATTGGCTATAGAGCTTCAGTTAATTAGTTTTGCTTCATTAATTAATTCTCTTATTGTTCCAGAAAGAACGATAACCAATTATAGATCAAAAAATTACCTGAAAATTACTTGATTATTAAAACAAAAAGTGTTAAAACAAACGAAAGTTATTTCCTAATGCCGTAAACGAATGGTAGTAATGTAAAGTAGTAAAGTAAAAGTTTAGTTACTAACAATTATTAATACACAAAGCAATATTCTTTTTTCTCTATTTCGACTAAATAGTAAATGTCACAAAATGTGCAACTGACAACTATCTTATATGGCTTGTAGAAGTTCATTTCCTGTGCCAAAGTGCAAGTGAATTTTAGAAGATATTATTGCTGGTGTAAGTGAAGACAATAAGCTTTCAACTGAAATCTCGATTCGACTTCTTTGTAGTTTTTAAAAAGTTACTTCTGGTTACGGTTTTGCTCGTTATAAAAACCATTTTCAAATTGTATTACCATCTCGCCCCTATTTAGGATTTCAAGGTTGATGTTATATGATACAGCTGTTCTAGTTTTAGGATTGTTATAGAATATAAAAGACGCGTCAGTAACTAATGAAGTTACTTCAATTTGGACATGTTGCAAACAACATTAATCTTTTCGTTGTTTCAGAGTATGGCCTTTACTCATGCTGGGTCGCGATCTTAAGGGGTTTACTTTGACTCCAGTACATTTCTAAAATATCTGGATCTCATGCATTGCTGGTGCTCTCAAACACAAGTAGAAAGAATGGTTATACATGCAACTGTGTATGTACACACACACACATATATATGTAAAGGTAAAGACACCTTTCTGTAAAGATTGACCATGAGATTGCAGCTTGAAAGATTCCCTCCGGGCAAGGTGGTTTATGGAAGACCGGCAGTCGCCCATGCATACCGGCCTCCCCTCTCGACGCTATCGATGTTGTCCAAGAGAATGGTATACGTCGATACAGACCGGTACTCGTGACATCGCAACTCATTTCTACAGCTGAAAGAACTGGACCAAAGTGAAATAAAATGTCGTGCTCAAGAACACAACACTCAGCCCAGTCCAGATATTGAGCTCACTACCTCCTCGTTGTTAGCCCAACACTATTACCACTGATATATATATATATATATATATATATATA
>NC_068995.1:39313196-39316189 GCF_001194135.2 Octopus bimaculoides | reverse complement strand
CATTTAAAAGAAATTCCAACTGTTTTTTATGTTTTATTTATATTCTTGTAAAATTAAAGTGGGATATAGAATATGGAATATATAATATATAATATAAAAATGGATGGTACAATGAAATGAAGTATTGAATGTCTTACTGAATACATGGAATATGTCTTATTGGATATATGAAATATTGAGTGTTCAATATAATGGATTAAATATATAAAGGCATATACGTATTTTCTATACCATCTGGTATTTCATCATGGCCGGTGCCATTCGGCCGTATTGAGCCAACACGCGTTTAAATATGCAATACAAAGCTTATAATTGTTTATTCAAGTTTTCTATAGGGTTAAGGTTATCAATAATGATTACAAAAAATTAGGGGGCAGCTTTATGTATTGAGCAATGTGTGAAACTAAATTTAGTGCAGATATGAAGGATCAAAATGTACAAATTGCACTAATGAGCTTAAATTAGGACGATGATACTCCGAAACTTCGCGAGGATGAAAAGACGTTATGTTCATCTTTGAATGAATTAGTGAGGAACATTTATTAATACTTAAGAAATATCTGGAAACTAGACGATTAAGCAATTTGAATGATATTAATTCGATGCTAGTGAATAGACGTTGAAAGAGTGTAATTAATAAAGGTTAATTATATTTGAGACCAGCAGTAATACATTAATTATGTATAGAAATGGCGCTAGAATTTCTTGGTTCTGGCTGCACCAAGAATAAAACTCGGTGTTTACGTAGGTTTATGTTTGCAAAATGTCAAATAATGCGATGTAAATACCTAAGTAAATTCTTGTCTAAATATACATGGTGTCCCAAAAGTGACTGATGTATTTCAATTTTTAATAACTTCCTTAACGTTACAAATAAATACATGAAATTTTGATGCAATATAAAGGACATAATGGAAATTAATATATAGAAGTCAAAGTTTGAAACACCACCACATCATAAATGAAAAATGACATCACTTAAAAAGGCAGCCATTTTCGACTTCTCACGCCCGTGGTATTTCCGAAACGTGCACCGTAACGCCCTCGAGAGCTTGAGACCTCACTTCTCTGATTTCTCTATTGATGGTCTCCTTCATTGCATCAGTTGACATTGCCGTAGCCGGCGATTATTCTTTCTCCAAAGCACTGCCGTAGCAACTGCATTGTTTATCTTGCGGTATGAGCAGTTTCCCCTTCTTGCTGGAACCATGTGTGAGTTCTAATTTGAATGGCCTTCACGTTCCCCAGGTTTTACTAACCCGGATACCAGAAAGGGAGGGCTTACGTCAACTAAATGGGAATATCTTTTACCCTTATACTTGTTTTACTCATTGGATTGCAGCCAAGCCGGGGCATTACCTTAGAGGGTTTCAGTCGAACAAATCGACCCCTGAACTAATTTTTAAAGTCTAATACTTACTTTATCGGTTTCTTGTGCAGAAACGTTGTTAACTTACAGGGACTTAAACAAACCAATACCGGTTGTGAAACGGTGACAGAGGACAAAAACAAACATACCCACACGTATGTATATGACGGGCTTTTTTTCAGCTACCAAATCCATTGTCAAGGTTGTGGTCGACCTAGACCACTCTAAAAGATACTTTTCCAATATACAACACAGATTGGCAAACAGTAATTCACATCGCGGTGCGAGAAGTTTAAGGGGTGAAAGGGAGAAGCGGAAGATGTGAAATGCTATTTGTCAATCTTCTCCTCTTAAACGAAGGAAGCCGACATTACGGTAATACTTTTATGTATCTATCTACAGAGTATATATCCGTTCAGCTGAGTGGATATTGGGCAATTATTTTCACTTATAGTGCTTTCTACTGGAGGGAAGAGGAGGGGTGGGTGGAGTAGGAGGAAGCGGAGGAGGAGAAGGAGGGGGAGAAGGAGGAAAATGAGGAAGGGGAGAAGGAAGAGGAGGAGAGGAGGAGGGGAGGAAGAAGGGGAGGAGGAGGAAGAGGAGGGGGAGGAGGAAGAGGAGGAGGAAGAGGAAAATGAGGAAGAGGAGGGGAGGAGGAGGGGAGGAGGAAGTGTAGGAGGAAGATGAAGAGGAAGAGGAAGAGGGGAAGAAGTGGAGGAGAAGGAATAGGAGGAAGAGGGAAGAAAACGAGGAGGAGGAGGAAGAGTAGGAGGGGGAAGAGGAAGGAAGATGAGGAAGAGGGGAAGAAGTGGAGGAGAAGGAAAAGGAGGAAGAGGGAAGAAATGGAGGAGAAGGAAAAGGAGGAAGAGGGAAGAAGTGGAGGAGAAGGAAAAGGAGGAAGAGGGAATAAGAGGAGGAGAAGGAAAAGGAGGAAGAGGAGGGGGAACTGGAGGAAGAGGAGGAAAAGGAGGAAGAAGAGGAAAGAGGAGGAAAGAAGAGGAAAAGGAAGAAGAAGAGGAAAGAGGAGAAAAAGGAGGAAGGGGAGGAAAGAGGAAAGAGGAGGAAAGAAGATGAAAAGGAAGAAGAAGAGGAAAGAGGAGAAAAAGGAGGAAGAGGAGGAAAGAGGAGGAAGAGGAGGGAGAGGAGGAAAGAGGAGGGAGAGAGGAGGAAGGGGAGGGAGAGGAGGAAAGAGGAGGAAAGAGGAGGAAGAGGAAAGGGGAAAGGGGAAAGATATCAGCTTCAGAATCGATGCATAAAATATTCCAAACACGTGGTAATTTAAATTCGGAGAATTAATTAAAGTCTAACGAAATAGGAAAAAAAAAATAGCGAAATTCATAGTTAAGTCATAATCGCATTCATTGCTGAATAACAGAAAAATGTAGTAAAGAATTTAATTAAACTTTACGAGTGATTTCAATACACCAGGATGATGATGATGATGATGACGACGACGACGACGATGATGATGGTGATGATGATGATGATGACGACGATGATGATGATGATGATGATGAGGACGATGATGATTATGATGATGATGATGATGACGACGACGACGACGATGACGATGATGATGATGACGACGACGACGACGACGATGATGATGGTGATGATGATGACA
>NC_068995.1:39312555-39313010 GCF_001194135.2 Octopus bimaculoides | reverse complement strand
GGATGATGATGATGATGATGACGACGACGACGACGATGATGATGGTGATGATGATGATGATGACGACGATGATGATGATGATGATGATGAGGACGATGATGATTATGATGATGATGATGATGACGACGACGACGACGATGACGATGATGATGATGACGACGACGACGACGACGATGATGATGGTGATGATGATGACAGAGATGAGGAGGTGGCGATTGATAGGAGTGATGTCGAAAGGGAAGTGGTTGGCAACGAGGCTGCTGGTGGTGAAAGTGAGTGTGCTGGTAGTGGTAATGGCAATCGTGGTGGTGGTAGTAGTGCTAGAGACACTAGTGGTGGCGGTGGCGGTCGCGCTAGTGGTGCTGCTGCTGCTGCTGCTGCTGCTGCTGCCGGTCGTAATGATCATGATGGTGATGGTAGAGTTGGCAGTGATGAAGTGAATGAAGATGATATGC
>NC_068995.1:39308123-39311660 GCF_001194135.2 Octopus bimaculoides | reverse complement strand
CACACACACACACACACACACATACACACACACACACACACACACACACACGCACAGAGAAATTTTTTAATCTTATTCAGGAGAGATATTTATTAATTTCAAAGAAGTACTGTGGTCACTCCCAAAGTACGATTCTTTGATATCAATGCGCCTGTTGTTGTGCCCCAGCCACTTCATGAACACCCTACGGAAGGCCTCCGGAGAGACGGTGTTCGGGACCCTTAACATAGTGTACTTCATCTTCTTCACAGGGGGCATAGTCTTGAATGTACGGAGAGTAAGCCACATCTCTGGAAAGTAGTTGATTATCAAAATGGAAAAGTGGACTGATGCATTGTCCTAGTGCAGGGCCTCTGTCTTTTTGCAATGAAATCCATTCCTGAACTTCCCCAAAGATCACACAATATACTCTTAGTAGACCTGGTCAGTGGGGATTCACGGGATGTAGATGACGACCTTGCTGTCGAAAAATGGTATCGTCATGATCTTCCCGGTGGATGTGCTTTGCCTGACCTCTTGGACCTGCGAAAAATAGATGCTCGGCTCATATAAGGTACTCCATAAGGAGTGTGGAGTAATTAATAGATTCCTGTAGTATTTTTGCTCAGTTTACCACAACATTTTGTAGCATACCCAACTTTCAAATTGTCTTCACGTCCAAACTGCATTCTGTAAACTAGTCAGCTCATAAGCAGTATTTAGTAAGGTGTGTTCAAAATGGTGTTACATCTGTTTTCTCTTGTCTGGAATAACAAAAGTTGATAGGTCAACTCATTGGATAAATAGTAATAGTTCACTAAAATTACAGTAATCTAGAAAAGTAGTAACTGCCTCTCCTAAAACGTTTCAAAACATCTAGAATGCACCTAGTAACTCCCTTAGCGAAGGAATCCCGTATTCGAATCCAACAACATAATAGATCTTAAAGCATAGAGTTAAAAACCTCCCGGACACACACACGCACATACGTACCCACGCACACACATACACACACACTCACCCACGCGTGTGTGTTTTCTAAACAAGAGTGGTAACTATTCAAATCCAGCCGATGTGAAATTCACCTTTCTTCCTTTTGTCATTTGTAAACTGTAGTAGCACCCAAGTACTGTAATTGATGGCATAGACTGCAACCTTCCCAAATATTGTGACTTAGCACATTTCAGCAGAAGCCAGTATTAAATTAATAATTCCGCCGAGATCGACTTTAGTTTTCATCTTTTCAGGGTTCATAAAATAAGTACCAGTTGAATAGTGGATCGATGTAATCAACTTATTCTCTCACTCGAAGTTGCTGGCTCTGTGCCAAATTTTGAAACCAATGTTAATATTTGTTGTGATGAAGATGCAGTAGATGACGGCAATAAGCATAATTATAGTTGTATAATTCATAATTATAGTTGTATCACACTTATTCACAAGCCGAGCAGTATAGCCGTGTTATTGAAAAGTATATCTTAAATGTGTTGATTACCCTTTTGTCACTAGATCTCATTGACAGTGATGATTTAATGTATTATTCGTTTCTATCCCGCAGGGACCAATGTCATTGAGAAGTGTTACATCGATCAACAACCGAAAAGATGCATACTAAATACATTTATTCTGATGAGGCATGCACAAATGTGCTGTACATCATTTCTTTTATGAATACAGATGCCAACACCAATATAAATTCAATTGTCACTTGTAGAAATGTGTCACCATTAACCAAGTATAACTGTTTATTGCACCACCAACAAAATCATTCTCTCCATCAGATGTATTCAACGTAAAAACATTTGGGATTTCTTTTGTTTCGTACCGGTGTTTAGTTTGCTTAGAGGCGATTCTGTAACTGTAGTTGATTCTCAGAAACTGTTACGCCTACGTGACGTTGTCTGTCATAGTATTTTCTATTGTTACTGACAACGAATGTGCTTTGCTGGACTCTCTCTCTAAGTTCCAAATCAATTTGTGCCATCTTGCCAGATTCGAAACTCACGGCGTCATCTACATGCTATTGCACTTCCACCAAAGAGAAGTCCTTCTACGATGGAAGCTTTTCCCCTCGAACTGTCAGGTTTTGCAATTTTATTCTATATCATTGTTTTCCTCGTTCTTTTCAACTCTAAAGAAAAATTAACTTCTCTCAGCTGAATTTCAACATCTTCTTTTTGGTCCCTTACACTAAGTGACTCCTAGTCATGTTTTTGAAACTTTCTTAAATAAAAATGAAGATATTATACTAAGCAAAGTATGTAGTTAGGCTTTGTTTTTCTAATATCTATTTCATTTTTTAACTAGTTACTTGGGTGTATGCCATGTGCGCTGGAGTTAATCCCAATACGAACTTTGTTTTACAAACATCAAAGTATACCAGAAATACGTTTATACCCTTGTTTACACAGCAACGTACATAATTTTCATGATGTTTGTATTTAAGAAGATCACTTTACAACGACGTGATATTGGGTTTAGTCCCATTGTGTGGCATCTTTGGTACTCTAGCCTCGGGCCGACCAGTACCTTGTTGCAGACACTATGTGGAACCTGTAGTGTACATTTACATACTTACAGACAGACAGACACACATACATAGATTGATAGGTAGACCGATAGATAATAGAACGGCAGATAGCTAGATAGATGGTGTGTGTGTCTTTACATCTGTACTTGGCCCCTTCACTGTAATCGACTTTTTTCCTTCATTCAAAAATCGCTGTCCTTGAACACTGCTGCGAATCAGCGTCCCTTCAGGAAAGATGACTGTACTTTCGGTCACTTACACATCATGGAAACCAGATAACCGGTTCTAAGACCTTGAAGAATGAAATAATAAACAATACAATACTATGACGCATTGAAACACCTGCATGGCATTGATATCTCTTCATTGTGGGCATAAATCATTTCTAATTATCACGTTGATTGTTGGTACTGAGTTAATGAAATGCTGCATTTTCAAACCTTAGGATTATACTTCCGAATACTAGTCTACGATCTGCCGCCTGTTGTTAGAGACATGCTCAATATGTTAAGATGTAAATACGCAACTTGTGTATAGTATTCATCCTCAATATTTCCTACATTGTCGAGTAGAAATATTGGTTATGCAAGTGATCGAATTCCGTGATTATTGGTAAAAGAGATAAATATTAGAAAGGTTGGATGATTTATACAGCAGAATTGGTAGAAGAAGTAAGTTGTCGATGGACATTAACAGGAAGCACACACAAAGAGAAAGAAAAAAAAAGCTTATAACTCTGTAGTAAAATGTATGTACCAATGGGAAGATGTCTAGATAGAAACGATGGATTGTTAATCTGACGACTAAATAAAGAAAGGTTGATTGAATGTAATGTGGAATGAGGAAAATGCTGGATACATTGATAGATAGAAACAAATGAACAGACATCTAGAGAGATATGAAGACGATTAGATAATAGAGTCAGTTGATGGACTTTCCTTAAATACGATACAGGAATAAATGAAATTTACTCGAAATGCTGTACGTCCAGAAGATCAGATGTCGTGACAATATCTTTTTGTTAGTAG
>NC_068995.1:39297824-39302693 GCF_001194135.2 Octopus bimaculoides | reverse complement strand
TATATAATTATATGTATTTATTTTCTCCTAATTAATAAATAACTCGGACAAAATAAATTGGTTAATAGATACCAGCGTAGCAAAGATCACAAAATAACTGTGGTGTAACTCCTGTTTATGAGGTAGAAACTCCTTGATAGTTTGGGTACTTGAGTATGTATACATTTAATGAATGGAGTAAAACGCATATGTTAACTGCATACTTTTATTTCCAACATATGTTTCGAAGATTACAAATTATACCTTCCATAGGAATCATCGATGTTAAAAATGTAATCTTCTCTTCAGGGAAATGCATGGGAACCAGCGTAAACGTAGGACATTTTAAACCGAATACAGAGTAGAAGGAAATATTCCAAATAAAGTGTAGCCGTGGGCAACTTTTTCCATTTATAAGGGTTAAATACAAGAATCCACACTCGTAGAAATATACTGCAAAGTAGAATTCACATTTTCTTTTATTCCCACGTGTAGATTGTCAAGATCTAGACCGCAGTTAATACAGTTTCGATCAGTTGTTGATTCCTTATTCTTCTTTTGCTCGCCTACAATATAGTGTGTTATTCTCGGAGATTTTAAGGTGGTAATAGGGCATTTGGCGTCTATTTCTACAGTGCGTGGTGAGGTGTAAAGCCAATCCCTTGTTATAATTTATTTATTTATGGGTTTCAGCCAAGTGGCTGTGGTCATGCTGGAGCACCACCGTGAAAAAGCTATCGCCTGCGTCGGCCGAATTATGTACATAATTATAAAATATTTTGTGAAATATACCTATGAGGTTTTTATTTCCGCGTTGACCACCTGGTAAAATTATTAATGATTTAACCCTTTATTATAATTAAAATTTGAAAAATTTACTCTCTGATCGAAACTGAATGAACTGTGGTCTAGATCTTGAGACACTACACGGGGGTTTAAAAGAAAAATGTGAATTCTGCTTCGCAGTATATTTCTACGAGTGTGGATGAATATTGTTTATGCGACGTCGCAGCTCGCATGCATATTTTGAGATACTCGTAAATTTATACTATGGAATACCGTCACTGATGATAGAAACAAATAATATTTTTTACTTTAAGCTTGAAACAGGATTCTTGTACTCGGTGAACCAAAATGTTGTTGGTTCATTATTTTTCTTTTGCTAGCCTACAATATAGTGTGTTATTCTCGGAGATTTTAAGGTGGTAATAGGGCATTTGACATCTATTTCTACAATGCTTGGTGAGGCGTAAGCCAATCCTTTGTTATAATTATGTATATAATTATAAAATATTTTGTATATACATAAATATGTGTGTGTGTGCGTGCGTGTGTGTGTGTGTGTGTGTGTGTGTGTGTGTGTGTGTGTGTGTGTGTTTGTATGTGTGTGTGCGTGTGTGTTTGTGTGTGAGTGTTTACATATATGCTCACATTTATACATACATAAAAATATAGCCACTTTTCTCCTGCTATACCAACATAATAATTAAAGTATTCTACTTTCATTCCATTCCCCTATACGACATTTTACAAGAATACTAAATGGTTCTAGTAACTTATTTGTCTTATACTTTATTTATCTTAGAAGAATGAAAAGTTAATTTCTGCAAAAAGGGGAAACAATTTATTACCACATTATTTTGCAGGTCAATGCAATTGCCGTTTTGTTCAAATCGGTACGACTCCTAATTGTGGTGGCACATGGTTTAACATGTTGCAGTCCGCCAGTAACTCAGTGTTCACTAGGACCTTTACTATTTATACAACGAATAAATGGGAAAGCATCTGATGTACCTTACCTAGCAACATTCTGGAAACAATTACTAAATTTCCGTGAAATCTAACCTTTACTTAAAAAAAAAAAAACGCCCGACGATGTAATAGTCATGTTTGGCAGACTTTTGATCAGAGCATTATTCAGCTAGTGCTTCAATAGCAGTATTAAGCGGGAGAAAACTGTTGTAATAGGAGGAGGATAATATTCTTTCAAAATTAGCCAATAAGTTAGACACACAAATTACATTTTATGTATACTCAAACGCAAACCGAATCTTTGTCTCTGATACAGTTTGACTGGAGCTATCTAACAATCTGTAAATGTTGTACTAACATAGACACAATGGAGAAACTGTGACCAGCTGACCTACATGACTCAAAATTAGGTTATTTCATCTTCAACAGCACTAATGTAAAAGCGAAGTAGTGTATTTAAACATGACGTTTAGAAGTTGCAAAACCATAGAAATATGTATGCCCTGGAGACAAATCATATCTTAATAAAAAGGAATTTTTATCCAATATTATCTTATTCACGTATTACCACGTAATATAGTAATTTAATTTCTTAGATACTGCCAAAGGTAATCTGAATACAGTTTGACAGAATTTTCTGGAACGGCAGAAATCGGATTTGATCCTGTTTTACAGACGTCATAAAAGTCCAGTCGTAAGTTCGTCAGCTTATGGAAGCTCGATCTGATGGCAAGGAAATTGTTACTGCTTTGGCAGAAAACCGAGCGTAATTTTGTTATCCTCTAAAAATAATTGCACTTCATAAAGAATGTTATTAATTTAATTATAGAGAGTAAGGCAGAGGAATATCATAAATATTAGAACGTTGGCCTTGAAGTTTTAAGTTTATTCGTTCGTCTTTCGGAATTCAAATTTTGCTGAAATTGAATTTTGTACGCCTTCCTCCTGTTCACATTGGATCGATAAATATATATCAGTCATATATTTAACAGTAATAAATTAAATTAGAATTATCTTGTAATATAAGTATTATATTGTAATATAAGTATTACATGTAAGTCGTCGAATTGGCGGAATAGTTACTACACTGGACAACATTCTTAGCGGCATTTCGTCCGTCTTCACTTTCTCAGTTCAAATTTCTCCGAGGTCGACTTCGCCTTTTATCCTTTCGGTGTCGACAAAATACGTTGAGCACTGGGGTCGATGTAATCGACCTACCCACTTTCCTGAACTTTCCCGCCTTGTGCCAAAATTTGAAACCAATATGAGTATTACGTATTCTATAAGAGTAAAAAAAGTGAAGCCGATCCTGAATTGATTTGAGCTCAGAAGAATTACCGAATAGTTTACGGCTTTATGTCACATTTTTCTGGAAATATCAACTCTGGTATCGTTCAATCGGCAAGAAGTAATGGAGAAATGACCTTAAAACTCGTACCCTGCATTTAAATCGTATTTCGTCAAACCTTTTATCGATTAGTGACATCCTAGCAGTTCAACAACCTTAACAGCGTTACTGAAACGGATTGCAACCCGAAATGACCCCCTGATCTACCGACATCACTCTATTATATTTCTATACACACAAACATAAAACATAAACTAGTTGCTATTCTATATGTGGTTCATTTTCAGATAATCTAATTCAACAGAGATATAATCAAAAGTAGCTATCCATTACAGTTCTAAACCTTATTCAGGATTGTCTATATACACACATGTATATAAACCCACTCACACTCAGATATGCATAAATGTTATGGTGCAATTTCAGCGACTTGAAAAACTATTTCCAGCACTCAAAAACATACAGTACTCAAGCGTAGGTAAAGTATATGCACAGAGATAAATCTAGAAACATATAAAGGTAACAATTAAATATATAGATACATATAGACAGTGACAGAGTAAACGAGATACACATTAGTAGAGACGGTAATATAGTTTAATAAAAAAATGAGTTATCGAGGAGCAGAGAGAACTGACAGAGGGAGAGAGAGAGAAAGAGAGCGAGACAAAGAGACAGACGGACTAATAGGGACAGTCACATATGAAAATGAATGTGTGTATGTGTGCGTGTATATATATATATATATATATATATATATATATATAGTGGGGGAATTCCTAAGAATAACAAAAGATGAAAGGCAGGTGGTGTAGACAACAAACAGATGTATTAGTTTAACGCTCGGGAAGTGAAAAAGTCTTTAACGTTTCGAGCCTAAGCTCTTCCACAGAAAAGAACGCAGAAAGACACAGGGAGAGCAAATAAAGAATGGTACAATTACTTGATACCGTTACAATAATTAAACACAAATAATTTTAAAGGTTATTAACTACTTTAAAAAAACATCTAATAGCAAGTCAGTAACATTTGTGAAAGAAGTTTGCGTATAGAATACATTTTCTATGTAGTGTATATTTTGTGTGGAAGAGTTTTCGTTGTTCAACTTTTCAAATACAGGTGTTCCAGTAAACTGCGTATAGAGTAAGTTGCTTTTAGTGATGTTGTTGATTATTTCTCGTTTAGTTTCAGATTTAGAATTCTTATAATTAAGTTTCCTTTTGTGTTTCGTAGTTGATCATGTTCATCCTTTATTTTGAAGAGGGAATATTTAAAATTTTCCACTTGCTTAAATTTCTAGATATTTACTATATGGAACGTTTCTAAGAGATGAATCTTTAATGTGCTATTAATGCACGTTAACACAGCTGGTTAGTTTTGTTCCTCTTTCTCCAATGTAATTTTTATCGTATTTTTGGCATATGGTGCAGTAGATAAGATTTTTTATGCTTTGTAAGTCATGCTATCATTCACTTTTAATTCCTTCCTATTCTTAGGTCTTCTGGCTGTTATTCTTTCAATTATTTCACATATTCCACAACGAGTGTCTCCGGAGCTAGTAACTCGTGTGATTTCTTTCTCCTACGTGAATCTGGCATTTGTTAGACGTCTTTTGAAATAAGGTGACAGGCTTCGGCTGCCGATGAATTCTGGTTTTTTAATTATTCGTCGAAAATTTTATGATTCATGCAGAACTCGAAGGTCTCATTTTACCGAATGTAAGTCGATGCGGTTCCTAGAATTATGGGTGACCACAAACAAAATACATACATATATAATATATAATT
>NC_068995.1:39296987-39297615 GCF_001194135.2 Octopus bimaculoides | reverse complement strand
TGTGTGTGTGTGTGTGTGTGTGTGTGTGTGTGTGTGTGTGTGTCTGTGTGTATGTCTGTATAGAAAAGTAGAAAACGGCAGTGTATGTGTATGTATGAGTACGTACATATATATATGTTTGTGTGTGTATGTGCATGCACGTATACACGTTTGGGTAAGTGTGTACGTATGTAGACGTTGTGAACGCAGGAGGTTTATGTCTATGTATCGTGAGGATATGTTGGTGTGTATTTTTATCTTCTTTCCTTTTTACCTTTCTACCTATTAGAGTAACTTCCCTTGCATTCAACGGTTTTCATAGCGTCTGTTCCCGTTAACAGCTCTTCGCTCCGACATTCGAAACTCCGTGTACTATAAATGGCAACCTTCTATTGTTTGTTCTAAATTATAATAACATATATAAATAATCCTCTATTTATCTAATATCAAGGTCGCATTCTTCTTCTTCTTCTTCTTCTTCTTCTTCTTCTTCTTCTTCTTCTTCTTCTTCTTCTTCTTCTTCTTCTTCTTCTTCTTCTTCTTCTTCTTCTTATTATTATTATTATTATTATTATTATTATTATTATTATTATTATTATTATTATTATTATTATTATTATTATTATTTTTATTATTATTGTTATTATTA
>NC_068995.1:39292830-39296193 GCF_001194135.2 Octopus bimaculoides | reverse complement strand
TGTGTGTGTGTGTGTGTGTGTGTGTGTGTGTTTGTATGTATTGTGTGTATATTATAAGCATGTCAATACCAAATTCGTTCTAAATGATGGAGACTCAAACGGTTTTAATGAAGAGTATCAAAAAATGTTACTTCAGAATATACGAAATGGTAATTATTTTCATTACAGACAATATATTTTAACTTTACTTTACTGACAATAATAATTATTATTATTCGTATAACTATAATAAATGGCTGACGATATGTGCATCTCGGATCACGAGCAGAAATTGTGGCGGGAGTGCATCATAGCCATGTTTTGAGAGTAATTCTTTGGGATTTGGATAATTCGCCTCTGGAAACATAGATGTTTCATTCATCATCCTTAAACAAACCTTATTCAGGGACCCTTTCAGTTGGATTGGCTACTCGACCAGAACAAAAATTCTAACTTGGTCCCCCACCTACAATGGCATGCTCTGTTTATCTTGATATGAGATCAACATGTTGCGCATATATGGTTGGGATGCACGCACTTTCTGTCCCCTTATCAGACGTGTAGACGTGGTGCGCATATTGAGTTTCGTATATTCGTAACCCTGAATCACTTCGAAGGCATGCGCTGTTCTCTCACACAATAATAGTAACGATAATCATCATCATCGTAGTAGTAGTAGTAGTAGTAGTAGTAGTAGTAGTAGTAGTAGTAGTAGTAGTAATGATAATAACGGCAAAAGAATTTGATAAGCACAGAAAATATAAATGTCTACTGATTGAAATCGAAAACATGTGGCATCTCAAGAAGGTTACAGTACCAGTGATTGCAGGAGCGCTTATAATGATCAAAAAAAGGAAGTGAAAACTATTGGAGGTTGATCGCTGGATTACAATCCATGCAGGAAATGCAAAAAATTGTCTTCATTGGCACGTCACACGTATTGAGAAGAGCATTGTTGCAGTGAATTTTCTTTCCTTTTCCCTTTAATTTTCTTTGCTTCTTTTCTCATTTTCTTGCTTATTTCCATTCTTTCCTCTGCGTTTCTTCTCCTCAGCCCTTTTTGTATCGCATGACTGAAAGGCAAAGTCGACCTTGGCGGAATTTGAACTCAGAACGTACCGACGGGCAAAATACCAGCAAGTATCTTGCCCAGCGTGCTAACGATTCTACCAGCTCACTGCCTTATAATAATGATAATAATAATAATAATAATAATAATAATAATAATAATAATAATAATAATAATAATAATAATCTTTTCTATTACAAGCACAAAGCCTCAAATTTGGGGGAAGGGATCAAGTTGATTATATCGACCCCAATGCATAACTGGTACTAATTTTATCGACCCCGAGGGATGAAAGGCAAAGTCGACCTCGGCGGAATTTGAAAAGATTGTGGTCGAATATGTAGAGGAAAGACAAGGGAATTGAGAAGATATTTTATTGAAGGATGTTATAAGAATATTTTTCAAGAGCCACTTCACCCTATCTATAGCTCTGGAATGTTTTAGAATTGCTTTAAGGAATCTATTCCTGATCCTTTAAAATGCGAGAGATTATGGAATGCTTTTAATTTTCAATAAGATAATGAAGTTTCAAACGCAACCCTGAAGTCAGTTAGATGCAGTGAAAATATACCGAGAGAATAAAGAAGAAAATTCTAATAGGAAAACAGAAACACTACTATAGTTCTTCATTTAAGATAGATTACACAGGAGAAAGAAAGAGAGAAAGAAAGAAGGACAAGGGCAAAGTAGACAGAAAGCAAGAAAACGAGAAATACACAGATGGGATTGTCGATTGAGAATGTAAGAGATCCTGGTCCCATTAATGAATTTCATAAGGGGGCATACAACTTCATCCTCCATCTAAACGCAAGCACAGTGTTACACACACACACACACGTGTGTGTGTGTGTGTGTGTGTGTGTGTGTGTGTGTGTGTGTGTATTCTTCTATTCTGCAACAATGGAATGTCACAGTGGATCACCTGACCTCTGGGTGTAAGGTCTTGGCACTTGTAGAGTATAAATGAACATATGACAGAGTTGGTCAATATGTACAATTGATAATACGTCGGCATTATAAAATCAGAAATGCTAACAAATGGTACAAGCACCACCCTTACGCTGTAACAGAGGCAGACAATGTAACGATTCTTTGGGACTTTCCAGGATGTATAGACCAGACCATCAAATTTAATAAACTAGATAGTGCCGTGAAAGACGAAAACAATAAAGTCTGTTTGTTGATTGACACGAGAATACCCTGTGACGATAATATCTCGGCGAAAGAATTTGATTAAAGGTTTGGTAATCGAAATCGAAAAGATGTGGCATCTCAAGGCGGTCACAATGCCAAAAATTGGAAGAGTAGCTGGAATGATGAAAAAGGAACTGAAAATTATTTATGAATGATCCCTGGTTTATCATCTATGCAGGAAGTGCAAAAGATTGTCTTAACTGGTAAGTCACACGTATTGAGAAGAGCATTGTAGCTGTGAATGTTCTGCCCGTTTTTCCCCACTATATTTTCTAAGTTTACTTTTCATTTTTTATTTTTTCCTTTTTGTCTCTATCTTTCTTCCATTTTTCTCTATCACATGACTTTGTAAATGAACAATCTGGTGTGTTTATTTTAATAGCCTACCTATGTATACAGTATGTCTCTTTGCTCTAGGTGTCAGGAAGACGCTAGGTAAGAAATGAAAACAGAATTGAAAGAAGATACTAATGAAAATAATAATGATATTAATAATATGTCTCTCCGTTGTTGTTGAACGTGTATGAATGAAAGCCTAAAGGCAGCAATATAGAAGGTGTACATAAGAGGTGTTGGCGGTCGGCAGTGAGTCCAAGAAAGAAAGATCATGGATGGCCGGACACGGGTCACGTGAGAGGAGGAGAGATGGGAAGGGGGCAGCGGGATTGAAGGATTAGAAAAATTCAGAGGCAAATAGAAAGGTACAGAGGAGATAAACGAGTGGTAAATAGTGGGAGTTAAAGTGAAGGCCAAGAAATGTTAGAAAGGTGGAGCTAGAAAAGGGAAGAAAAATGAGAAGGGGGATATATAAGGGTAAGAATCGTACAAAATTTGGATATATACCTACTATAAAGTGAGCACAAGGGTGTACGTACGCCGCTATATATATAGATATATATATAAATATAAAAATGAAAAAAAAAACGCAATAGAGGACATTAAAACATTCGAACAGAAAGACAATACAAAGACGGACAAGAGAAACAACAATTAGAAGGACAAGCAAAAAAAGACGGGTCATTCATGGATTGCTTTCCTCAGTCAAGTTCCAGAAGTCAAGACAATTTCGGGCAGTTACACTATATATATATATATATATATATATATATATATATATATAT
>NC_068995.1:39288866-39292600 GCF_001194135.2 Octopus bimaculoides | reverse complement strand
ACATATATATATGAGACAAAATCTTAACATCAAAAAGTGTAGCTTTTCAAACAGATTACAGAAAAATAAAATTAGAAAAACAAAATGAAACACGAATCGAAAAACAATGTTTTGAAAGAAATATAAGTTGAAATAGATATATTTATTTTGAGTAGATAGTTTTTCAGCCAATAACGTATTTAGCAATATAAGCGACAGCAGATTTTAAAATTCTATAACAACAATATTAACAAATCTGTAAATATAACATTATGTCTTAAGTAAACTGAAGCATAAACGAAAATGTTTTCCTTATACTGTACTTTCTTCTGTCGTTCGAATGAATATATTTCAGTAAATATATATAAATAAATAAGACCGCCGCGCTTTTATAATCTGAACATTATTTGGAGGTAGGAAAACGCGATGTTAGCTGACACATCTTTTTATTGTAATGCATCTTTTTCTATTATTAAGCTCTCTTTGTCCCGCTCTCTTTTACTATCTGTCTGTTTGTCCGTCTGTCTGTCTCTCTCCTCTTTAGGTCTCACTCACGCACACATCCACCCACACATCCACAGACAATATGATGGCATTCTCTTCTCCGATCTTACAAGGAAATTGTCCCTTCCATTATCTACTGAGCCCGGAGTTTCTAACTTCTGATACCCATACCATTTAGGGTTGCCGGACCATATAAGGAGAAGGCAGTTCGGAGGATGGGAAAAAAACTGAAAGAATATATTGCGATTCAGCTTAAAATAATTAGCTCTAAAATGCAAGCTTTTTTGCTGCAGAGTACACCAAATAATTTATTCATCTCCATAAAACGTTTTAGCTCAGAGTTTATAACAAAGACATTTGTCTTTCCATTTGCAACGATGTGCTTAGTTCTCTCGGCCACGTTGATGCTTCTTATACGGCGGCACTTTTTAGGGTCTGCTACATAAGTTTGTATAGGCTTGTGGTACACAAGCTTATATGGAAAACTCAAAGGCTACATCGGACAGCACACACTGTATGTACACCACTGAATTCTGGATTTATTTCACATTTGTCTATCATATGACATGCAATAATTGCCTTTGTCTCTACTCAGACGGTAGATTACAATCAGCTAGAAATGTCCACGGTTTGAATACGCCCTAAATGAAAAGCAGGTACAAAGAAACCATTGAAATTTATATATTAAATTCTGGTAGGGACACTGTATTTCGTTATGCAACTATAATTTACTACCAAGTGCTAGCACTGCGATCGAATCACATTTTAAAGTTATTGATCCAGATTTTCTGTAGAAATTATAGTCAGCGATGTGTTCATTGATGGTTAATGGTCTGGATGTGGTGCTGTAAAACCCCAGAAATATGCTTATGCATCCTTTACTTATCTGCTCTTTTCGATCATCGCATTACGTCCATAGACTTATTCGTATAAGAAACGTCGTAACTCTCAGTGAGTGCTGAAAATTCGTAGAAATAACTTAAAAACTTGACATTTATGTTCACAGTTCTGGTTCCATTGGTAACAGTTATTTTTCTAATTGTTCAATTTACATTTAAGTTTGATGCTCTGAAAGGTTGAATTTTTCACCTTGGTAGTGTGTGGTGTTCAATTGCAAAAATAGCTATTAGGATATTAACATTTGTTTACCGTGAATGCATTATTACTTTTGTATTGGTGCAAAAATCATTCCGACATTTCCTAAGGAAGTTAAGCGTAGAAAATATTGGGAACTACTCTAGTAAACTATCTTGTATTTTAAGGGTTAATTGTAACAAAACGCATTCTCTAGTGTAGAGTTGTTTAGCAGCGTATGCTTCCAATGTGGTCATGCTGGGAAGCGATCTCTAGAGTCATGTTCAAGCTGCTGGTTTTATCGTAGTTTCAACCCAAATCAACACCGGTTAAGGAGACATATGATCTAAAATATGACCCCTTCCTAATCCAACACCAGTACTAATAATACCTCCCGTTTTACCTTGGTGGTAACTGGCCGCATGAACTAGACTCTTCCACATATCAATTCGAACCCCAGTGCAGACACGAGAACTAGCAACCTTCGCGTGCGTAGTCTCTGACCACTTGAAGCGTTCTGTCTACGCAAAAATGCCGGCGAGTAACACTACGCTCCCACCAGGCAAAGGTCTATATTGGCGGCACCGTTAATTTTAAGTGCCCCTACCAAGCACACAAATTCTGTATTATCTACCTGCAAATTATCTACTTCTTTCGTAACTCCTATACATTACCTCGGGTCCCATAATATTTCCTATACCCAAACACTCATCTAAACGATATTCATTAGTTAAATTCTAATTGTAGAGAGATAGTGTCCGTTATTCATTGTTGCCCATTAATGCATTTTGTTATTATTTAACTACTAGGGCAACTCAACGACCTATTAGCGTTGAAAAATTGATTTAGTTTTTAAAATAACTGGTGCCAAATATTCAACGAGTCACTAGCCACCAAATATATTTTACAGTAATATAGACTGATGATGATTGTTGATATATTATCTGTCTTAGAATCTGGCACAATATCTATTCATCTTATTGCAATGCTCTAGATTACATTATTTTGGAATGTAAGACAAGTGATTAAAATGCTGAGTCATTCAACTATGATAATTATTCTATATCTCACAAATCTGCGATTACAAAGATGGAGAGAGATAGAGAGAGAGCGAGGTGGGTGGAAGGAAATGGTGAGCAGTGAGAAGAGGAGAGAGAGATGGGAGTGAGAGAGCGACAGAGGCCCAAATGCAAATACACACTCACAGATACTACTAGAAGCACTATAGATACAGTAGCGCCTTTACAGACATACAAATATTTACACATGTGCACTTACACGTATGTACACGGGCGTGCAGTACACACACAAACACACAAACACACACGTAAACAAACACACACAAACACATACACACATACACAAACACATACGCAACCACATACACATACATAATGCACTAGAAATATTGAAGATAAGCGTTAGTCGATACACGGATTTAAGAATGGTGATATTCTATCTCTAAAATGCCAACCAATGAAATAACGTAGAAAACTATACTAGACCATTACTATCTGATTCTCCTGGCAACTTAATTGATACTTCGGTCTTTCGTGGTATTGTTTCTGCACTTACCAGATATGTGCAACTCTATAAGAACAGTTTGATATTAAGTGACAATATGCGAATGTGTATAAAGTTCCTTATGATACAAATTGATTTACAAATTGATAGATACAAACATCAAGTACAAGAAGATAATTGCTTTGAAATTAATTTTCATTTAAAAGCTTGTGTATATATTCGTTTTTCATTTTTTCCTTCTTTCTGTCATTTGACTGTAGCCATGCTGGAGCACTACCTTAAATAGTTTTAGTCGAAGAAATTGACCAGAGGTCTTGTTCTTTGAAAGCCTAGTAGTTATTCTATCAGACCTTTGCCGAACCGCTAAGTTACGGGGACGTAAACACACCAGCACCTGTTGTCAAGTGGTAATGGTGCACAAACACAGACACATACAGCCACACACACACGCACACATACACACACACACACACACACTCACACACACACACACACTCACACACACACACATATATATAGGACGGGCTTCTTTCAGTTTCCATTTACCAAATTCAGTCACAAGTATTTGGTAGGCCCGGGGCTATAGCAGAAGACACTTGCTGAAGGTGCCGCGTGGTGAGCGACTGAACCCAGAACCATGTTGTTGGGAAGCA
>NC_068995.1:39286837-39288453 GCF_001194135.2 Octopus bimaculoides | reverse complement strand
TTCAAATTCTCCGCGTGGCAGAAGAAGTAATTTCTTAGTCACAAAGCTATGCTGCGCCTATTGTATATGCTTGTTCATATATATAGTAAAACGTTTCTTAAAGGAAGTCTATCCATCCATCCATCCATCCATCCGTCCGTCCATCCATCCATCCAACCGTTCGCCCAACCATCCGTCCGTCCATCAATCCATTCATCTTTTATGCCTCCCTATCCTTTGGACGGTCGTGGGTGTAGTGTCTCCAGGCACCTCTTTCAAAGGATCTTATGGATAGCAGCCGAGCTTAGATTTCCTGGCTGGACTCCGGAGTGTGACCAATTTACTTTGGATAGTATCAACTCATCTCGTTCTTGGTCTACTCGAAGTTAGCAACTCGACCTGGAGAGGTATCCTGTCGAGTAGCGTTTCACTAGAGAGCCGTCAGCAAGGCTGCCATTTTGTCCGTATATAATTGCAACTGTACTCTTCCGGTCATTATCCAGCATTCAGGATCATAGGGTTGTCATGAAGACCGAATTGAAGAGAGCAAATTTAGATTTTATTTATCAAGGAAGTATGACTGTTAAATTAAATCTAGGCGTAAATGAATAAACTTGTTCCCTTTGTAATAAATCTTTTCATTGTTTTCAGCCTAAAATATCATCACAATTCTAAAATTTACGAGAGAAAAAAAAAAACACAAACCAAAGAAAAAAAAAACGTATATTTACATAAAATTGTATCAGACATAATAGATACCGAAAATCCTAGAGCTATTATCAGTAAAATAATCACTTATCGTTTCATCAAATAATGAAACTTTTGTTGTGTGTCTCAGTGTGACTAATAAAGCCAGCGTGGTGAAAGAGAGGATCATGCATACACCGAACCTCTATCACTCGTTAATGAGAACATACATGATGATATCATTTGCTTCGACTTCTATAAATACTAATTTTATTAAGATTCAGAAGTTGAAGCTTACGTAGTGAAATAAAAATTGTCCTCATGAAGCGCTGATGATCAATATGTGAAGCTGAATTGTAGCTACAAAATAATTTTGATAATTAAGGTCTATCATTCAATCCATACCCCAACCCCACAACCACAAAACACAAGCGCTCACGTATACATCCCACAACGTACTTGCATAACTGAGTGTTTTAGAAGTTCGTTTCGTAATCACATTGTTTCTGGATCTGTTGCACAGCATTACAACACTAGAGTTATTTAGGGTGGAGAGAAGCGCTGAGACAGGAACTGAGTAGACTCAGTATGTGTGTAAAACTGTCACCGTCGGACGGATTGTATCAGCATTTTGAAAGGTCTATCGTGTGTGGAAGATTGCATTATGGGTACACATGTCTATGGAAAACATGAAAAATTTAAAACAATGCCTACCTACCTACCTACCTACCTACCTATCTATCTATCTATCTATCTATCTATCTATCTATATGTCTGTCTGTCTGTCTGTCTGCCTGTCTGTCTATCTGTCTGTCTGTCTGTCTATCTATATACCGATTTATCTATCTCTCTACCCCTCTCTCCCTTTATACACACACACACACACACACACACACACACACACACACACACATATATATATATATATATATATATATATATATATATAT
>NC_068995.1:39285699-39286695 GCF_001194135.2 Octopus bimaculoides | reverse complement strand
AGAGAGAGAGAGAGAGAGAGAGAGAGAGAGAGAGAGAGAGAGAGACAGAGAGAGAGACAGAGACAGAGAGAGAAAGAGAGACTGAAATTGAGAGAAGAGAGAAAAGAAAAAGATACTAAAATGTACTTGTTAATAACGAGTAGAACTTTTATGCTCCTCGTCACACTTCACTACCTTCCACTAACTCACTAATCTCTCACTAAGTTCTCAGCCCCTCACTCAGTTACTCTTCCATTCTTACTCTCCTTAGCAACGTTGCGCACTTCAAACGTCAGCTATACGACACACGCACGCACAGTCAAACAATCACAGACACACAAATATATATTTATTTAGACAGACATTACACACTAAGACCCTGTATGAGCACACCAACATATAACCACAGGTAGACACATTCATATACATAAGCACCTGCACATACACACATACACAAGCTTACGCACATGCCTACACATGCCAGCATATGGAAAGATTTATTTCCGTTTCCGTTGCTTAGGGCAACTAACACCAGAATAGTTTGTTGAAACAGGACAAACTTGTCTGCTTCTGCTGAACAGGAATATTATAAACGGAGCCGATTTTTTATGTACGTACAAATGTTGTTATTACTGTTGCTCACGCTGTTGCTGCTGCTACTGCTGCCGCTATTTTTGTTATTGTTGTTGTTGTTGTTGTTGTTGTTGTTTTCATTAGTTTACAGATTCTTGCCTGATTAACGAATCATTAATGCCGGTGACATCAATCGTGATTAGTTTTACTTCTTCAACATCAAACGTTTATCCAGACAAATGAATATTTTAGAGCGACGCAAACGTATACGCCGCAGAGATACGCAGAGAAACACACGGATGCACATATTTATGATTGGTAGCAGACCCCCATCCCCTTACATAGAGGAACAAAGGGAAGAGAGACACGCATACACGCACATGTTTCACAGCTGTTTACATTCATCATGAACATATTTATTTATAATATAATATAATATAATTA
>NC_068995.1:39282631-39285345 GCF_001194135.2 Octopus bimaculoides | reverse complement strand
ATATATATATATATATATATATATATATATATATATATATATATATATACATATGTATATATGATATCTATACGACATATATGTATGTATCTATCTATGTATCTATATATGAAAGAGTGGTAAGGTGAAATATTGCTAGATAGATAGATAGATAAACAATGTGCATGTATGTGTATATCTATATCTATGCGCGCGCGCATGTACATGTGTGAGTGTATGAGTGTGTGAGTATGTTTCTGCTGATAAAATATCCCCATGACAGTCCACGTTCGTCACTGATATTCAAGCTGTTACACATCAGCTATGCTACTTGTCGTTGTTATTTTCATCTGTAACAATATTTATTCGGGATAACTCTAGGCATCGTCGACTTTCTGTAATATTGCAGTTGACCTTCTAGCAAATAATACATATACATACCGATATGAACATACCTGTTATATAATCACCGGATTAAAGGAAAATAAACTTGTTTGCGAGATGTTTGGTTATGCCATTCAATAGGTCCAGTGAGTGTTATGTAGGATATGCGAGGCAGTACAGAAATGTTCCTGAGTTTGGGTAACAAAAAAAAAAAAAAACAAATACAGGAAAATCAGTTCATTATGGTTGTATTTAAAGGTATTCCCCTCTCAGGTTCACGCACTTATTGCTGCAGTCCTTCAGACCTGTAAAAAGCTCGAAAAGTTGGGCTTCCGACTGGGCATTTGATGACACCTTTAAAGTAATAACGCAATTATTTTCCTCTGACCTTCTTACAATTCATTCAAACCACGGCCTGTAGATGTGGATATAATGGTTTCTGATATAAGCACAAGTCAAAATACAGTAGTAGTAGTAGTAGTAGTAGTAGTGGTAGTAGTAGTAGTAGTAGTAGTAGTAGTAGTAGTAGTAGTAGTAGTAGTAGTAGTAGTTGTTGTTGTTGTTGTTGTTGTTGCTGTTGTATGTTCAACTTATAAACTCAATGCCTGAAAGGAACTGGTTGATCACATCACCACCGTTGCACGACTGCTACTTGTTTCATCGACCCCGAAAGGATGAATGGCGAATGCGGCCGCGACAAAATTTGATCTCAGTTAATAATAATAATAATAATAATAATAATAATAATAATAATAATAATAATAATAATAATGATGCTTTCTAATTGATGTATCAATACCGGCTTTCTAATTGATGTATCAATACCAGCTTTCTAATTGATGTGTCAATACCAGCAGATGACAACGTTTCCCTGAAAGAAATGGAGAAACTTTCAAAATACAAAGACCTGGAAATAGAGATAACTCGAATGTGGAATCTAAAAACAGAAACAATTCATGTCATAGTAGGTGCCTTAGGTATAGTAAAAAAATATTCAGACAAATACATAACAAAAACACCAGGACTTACAAATATATATAACATACAGAAAATTGCACTACTGGGCACTGCACATATCCTACGCAAAACACTTTCAATACAGTAACCATAAGAGCATCACAGCTAACCACAGCACATACCCAAGGCACACATAGCTGCGATCGGTAGTGAAGTGAAAGCACGTTATAAAAATAAAACTACTGAACAATAATAATAATAACACCTATAGCAACAGGTATTGTTTTAGTCTGGAGGTTCCACATTTTGCCAATTTCTATTTCAAGATCTTTATACTTGCTCACATTTCGACATATTTTTATATCGATTGGGACAGTCATATCAATGAAGGCTCATGATGTTTGTCTGAAATCTTCCAATATAATGTCTGGCTTATTCGCATCTATCTTTCTGACAGTTTAAACGGTGAAGTTACAGAGGAGTGAGATGTGATCCTTTTCTGCCTTCCTTCTCTTCTAAGAGAAGGTGATGCGTCGATCTTCACTATACATTCCCCAGACAGCTACATTCGTCTTACACGCGACAACAGCTGCTCCATACAATTCCATAACTCTCTAATGCATGGATATTGAGTTATTGCATGCAGAAAGGTTTCGTCCCCAGCAAGCATCTCGGGCAGGTTCAGCTGTTGGCACTTCTATGCCTGAAGAGCTTGTGTCGAATGGGCAATGTCCCTCTTTAGCACTGCCATGCCAAACACTTTTAGAAATTGTCCATGATATTCGGTCCGAAGGTCCTCCGGAATAGACAATTCAATCTGTTCTCGTCGATGCCTAGATTCAATCTTAGGCCATAATCACTCATACGCTCAACTAAACCCCTATAAAAATTTTGAGTTGTTTTCCTTAATGGTTTTGTGCTACTGGTACAATGCAATGAGAGCCTGGCAAAATTCTAGTTGCCAAACGCCCAAACTTGTTCTACGTTTAACCCATGACTGTAGCTTTGTCAATGAAATGAGTTGCGGAAAAATATGTCGTACGAAGCTCGCCCACACCAGTTTACCATTATTTTCCTTGTCGTTGTCCGCATCACCGCATTGATTTACATATTTCTGTAGATTCGGCAGCCTCAAAGTGTAGTTCCGCATCATCAAAGATGGCATCCCAAGACAAACACGGTATGTCTGTTGACAGCAGATAGATTTTCTTACCAGAGTAACCTGACCCTTCCATAATAATAATAATAATGATAATAATAATAATAATAATAATAATAATAATAATAATAATAATAATAATAATAATAATAATAATAATAATAATAATAATAATAATAATAATGATAATAATACAAACAAGAAATCAATCTACCTAACAAATACGAAGAAGAAG
>NC_068995.1:39279451-39281521 GCF_001194135.2 Octopus bimaculoides | reverse complement strand
TGATGATGATGATGATGACGACGACGACGAGGACGATGATTTTTTTTTTTTTTTTTGCTAGCATTGATGAAGGGGACGTCGCAAGGACAGACAATAATTTTTGTGGGGATTTACATGAAGAAATGGAAAAGCACGTGGATCGCGATAAGAGTATGCATACTATAGAAAATATGTGATAACATGAACGATGCAGTTCTGATTCAAAAGAAACTCTTACGAGTTCCAATCAAGGAACCCCAAACATCCAGGATTTACGTAGCCACCCTCTCTCCTGTTTTCTAATCAACAGGCGCATACTTCACGACACACTCTGGATAGTAGATACAATTAAATAAATAGCCACAATACTTGGAAAGAAGATCCGCAAAGATGCATTGGTAGCAATTTGAGATCGAGAACGTGAAAGAACTTAAGAAACTCCTGGGTGAATCTCTTTTCGGCAATATATCTATTCATATATGTTCAATAACCTTAATAATTCAAATAAATTCACCATAGAATTAGGGATGTTTATAATGTATTACAGAATATCAAATATTTTCCCATTTTGCAGCTATATTGCAAAGTTAGGTACAATCGTTATTATTTAAAGAGAATTTGTTAGATTAAAACTTCACGTTGTTCTTGTTGCTATTATTCAGTTGCAGATCAATCGCGTTGCAGCGGAAATTGCAGTCCTGACTACAACAGTAATTCAAACATAGTGCATCTTGGATTACATTATCAAATGTGTCCTCTCTCCGTTTTTTTTAAAAAACAGTAGTGTACGATTTTAGAAAGGTTTTATTTCTGTTTCATTTCAAGCAGATCTCGCGCATACAATATATGTTTATAAACATTGTTTATTTCTTTCGTCTATGTTTCACATTGCTTTCGTAACTCAATATTCGCTATCGTAATCTTATTCCAAACTGCGTATTTCTATTTAATCATTAGTGAAACATACACAGAAATACACAAAGACGCATATTCAAACTTATAAGGACACGCCAGTTCACTCACGTAGAGAAACACAGCAGAGTCACACACACACACACATACACACACACACACACACACACACACAGAGACACAGATATAGATACTCACAATACACATATTTTATAGTCGTGGAGAATCTTAAAGCGTTAAATTCTCGTTGAATTTGAGATGCATCAGAGTTATCTCCTAGAATCCTTTCAACGTATTTCTTCGCTGATAATTCTTTTTTATGCGGTTTGCAGCTTAGTTTTAAATAACTAATGAAACCTGTATAGTGTTCTTATTAAACATATTGTAATTGTTACCCATGCTTTTCAAATGTGTGGAGGTATGCCTTCTCCCCGTTCAGATGTCGTGTTAGTCAAGACATTTATATACGGCAGAATACTTTAGCGCTGAAATCATGTCACAGATAACTGAATAGTGATTCTATTAGTAAAGCTGATAGTAATTCATGAAATATTATTGGTCTTGTACAAAACGGAAACTCATTTCAGCCCGTAGAATTATGCATAAATTGGAGGCATGACGATATGGTAACGATGATCTTATTACAGTCACCTAGTTTTAGTTTCAGTTCCACTGCGTGGCACCTTCAGCATCTGTCTTCTGTTATAGCTCCAGGCACACCAATGACTTGTGAGTGAATTTTCTAGGCGGAAACTGTGTAGAGGCTCATATAAACACATAAACATATTTATCTAAGCGTGTATGTAGGTGCGTGCCTGCTTTTGTGTTTGTACATCTACCACTTGAGAGCCGGTTTTTGTTTGTGCTTGTGTATGTCTCTATAACATAGTAGTTTGCCAAAAAACTCCTAATAGAATAAATAGTACACTCCCGGTGAACAGTTTTTGTGGAAACAGGGTTCTCGTGGTGGTCATTAAGCTTTGCAGAAATTTTGGGAGCTGCACTTTTGTGATCCTTTCTAACAATTCGCGTAAGAGTCCGACGGTCCCTATCTGAATGTTTTGGTTTTCTTCCGGAGTTTTGTTTCGACGAGGCGATTTTTCCGTCTTTCTCAAAAGTTTTCATTACTTTCAAGACAGTACTTCTTGATGAACCAAAGATTTCGGCTGTTTTCGTTAG
>NC_068995.1:39276585-39279001 GCF_001194135.2 Octopus bimaculoides | reverse complement strand
TGTGCGTGTGTGTATGTGTACATATATATATATATATATATTTATATAACGGGCACACACACATACCTGTATATGTATTTATGTATATAAGTACGTATAGAAAGACAGTGAAAGAGAGAAAGAAACAGACAGAGAGATAGAGAAGGACTGTTGTCTAAATAATGTCTTCTACTCCACAATTTATTCTGTCCAGTTCACTAGAGGTAGTAGGCAGCAACACGATTTTAGTTCATATTGACTTATACTTCTATGTCAATATGTTGCATATTTACGTATAATGCGTCTTACTGCTTCATTTTGTCATCGATACCCTGAAATAGCTGTAAAGCATGACCATGGATTCTCTTTGTTCTCAATTGCATTTTCGATTGTGCTATCCTTGTGTATCTACATATTTGTGAAGAACAACTATTCACCATCTTCATTCCTTTTGGTTAATTCTATTTGTGTAAATTATTTATAAATAATTGTGTAAATCATTTATAAATGCTATGATGGCTTAAGCAAATACTTTTATCTTTATTTTCATGAGCTACATCGATGAGTTTTTTTATAGATAGATTACTCTTGTTGTTCATCTAAGTCTTCGGTGATTAGGACGTTGAATATTAGGAAATAGATCTGATTTAGAGCACTAATCTTATCCTTATCAATTATACGCACTTCGACGTATTCTCATCCATTACACGCACGCAGTCACACACACATACACGCAGTTATGTTGCAAACCTCACAAATTGTATTAAGCGATTTGATTTCTGCAGCTTTCTATATATACGTATGTATATATGAAAAGGTTTTCCTCTGTGTATATGAACCTAATATATCATACACAACGTGAATTTTGTATCGTATTACTTAACGTGTATGACAGATATGTTCCTATAATGCCACAAATGAACTTTACCTTTTATTATTGTTCATATTTCACCTATTTTCATTCGATATCCAATAAAAATCATTATTTCTCTCTGTGTTATATATCTAATTGTCGGAAGAAAAATGTGTCAAAGCTTTTGGTATTGCTATTTCGTCCATTAAGCGATGATTCAACAGGTTTATGACCAAAAGTATTCCAGATGTATTCTAATATACAAATCTCTTGGGTACATTCATAACAACAGTATTGCATTTGTAATTCTTCCGTTTCCTGAATGTTTGATCAAATTTGGGTGCTATATAAGAATTCACTCTATTACGCAGTAACTATCTTTTCGGTGGTTTCAGGGTGTGATGTTTAATACTCAATTTTACGTGTACGAAACTCACTGAAATCTCTGAATACCAAACATTTGCTACGGTGAGTACTTCATATGCCCTTATTAAAATAATTTATTTGATTACATGTCAATCATGGAACTTTGTTTGAGAATAAGATACAAGATTTAAGCTCTAAACAACTAGTTTATTTCATAAGTTTGTAATGTCTTAAATGCTATTTTTCGTCTTTGAATTAGATACTTGAAGTTTAGCCAGTCACGATGGAATATACAACATCATTAAAAAAAGACAAAATCTTCACACCCACTCCGAAGATGCTACTAACTGTAGACGATTCTAATATCTTCCGAACTGCCACATTGAAAAGTAAACGGTCTACAATTTCGAAAAGTTGGAACCCAAATCTTTCGAAGACGCAGCACAGTTGTTGGTCTCCTTTGATGCAGAGACCGATGGGACAACAAGTATGTTATATTTTCGTTATAAACTTTTAGCACAAGGTCTACAGATTTGGGAGTGTGGGGTGGTAAGTCGATTACATAGACCCTAGTGCTCAACTGGCCCTTATTTTAACGTCCTCGAAGGGATGAATAGCAAAGTTGGGCTTGGCAGAATTCGAGCTCGAACGTGAAGTAGCACGAAATGCCACTACGCATATTATTCGGCATTCTAACGATTCTGCCCAGCCCGTACCAATTATCTTCGCTAAACTAGTCATAACAATTCACTTTCGAAATAGTAATTTTAGCAAAATAATCTATTTATGTGAAGTGGAGACAAATTTATTGTGGAATTATCGTTGTTTGATTTGGCTAAGATCAGCCGTGGGTAAGAAAACTTTATGTACTTTTGGGTTATAAGTCCGAATCTCGACTTTGCCACTACTTATGTATACAGTCGATCAAATAAGTAGCTGTGAAATACTGGAGCAGATTAAATTGCAGTTTTATGCCTCTGTTGGAAATAATCATTAAATCTTAGAGAATGTGTTGGTGCATAACGGGAAAAAGTCAACGTAGGCGCAGAAGTGGCTTTCTGGTAACAAGTTTGCTTCCTTACCACACAGTTCCAGGTTCATTCCCACAGCATGACTCCTTGAGCGAGTGTTTTCTACTATAGACTCGGGACGACCAACGCCTTGGGAGAGCATCTGGAAGAGGGAAACTGAAAGAAGCCCGCCGTGTACATATATATA
>NC_068995.1:39274392-39276403 GCF_001194135.2 Octopus bimaculoides | reverse complement strand
TATATATATATATATATTGATATAGGACAAATAGAGAGACAGACAAACACAGGCAGATAGTCAGATACAGTTCTATATTTAAGAGGTGAGGAATTATGTACAATACGTACGTTATTTACAATTGAGGGATATTTGTCCTCATCTTGTTTGTTTTTTACACAACGTTTCGGCTGATATACCTACCAGCCATCATCAGGTGTCCTGGGGAAATTTCGAACCTGGGTTCACATTCCTACGCCATATGCCCACGGGCATTTGACGTAGTGGTTAAGAGCGCAGGCTACTAACCCCAAGATTTCGAGTTCGTTTCCAGGCAGTAACCTGAATAATAATAATGATAATAATAATAATAATAATGATAATAATAATAACATCGAAAAATACCTTAGGAATGAGAACCCAAGTTTGAAATTTCCCCAAGACACCTGATGAAGGCTGGAGGGTATATCAGCCGAAACGTTGTGTTAACAACAAACAAGATGAGGACAAATACCCCTCAATTGTAAATAATGTGAATAGACAGGTATATAGATACATAGATAGATAAATAAATAGATAAATAGTTATATAGACAGACAGATAGATAAATAGAAAGACAGACAGATAGATAGATAGACAGGCAGACATGCAAACAGATAGATAGATAGATAGATAGATAGATAGATAGATAGATAGATAGATATATAAATAGATAGATAGACACGTGTGTAGTTGTGGCTGTGTCTGCCAATCTCCGGCGCTTGACAACTGGTAATGGTGTGTTTACGCCCCAGTAAGTTAGCGGTTCGGCGGAATAGCTCTATGGAATAAGTACCAATTAAAAAAAATAATAACTGGGGTGATTCATTCGACTAGGACGTACTCCAACATGGTCTCAGTCTAACAGTCTAATTATGAAACAAGTAAAATATTAAAAAAATAATAGATATTACAAGTGCCCTTTTTTCTAGAGACGGTTTGTATTTTAGAATTGCTGTGGTGTTGCAGAACTTCATGAATAAACATGTAACACGATTCGTTGTCCGTGGGTAGCAACTCTTGTTTCCTAGGAGTTATGAAAATGAAATGGCTAATATTTCTTTTAAACTTTGGTTTTGTTACGATAGTTATTCAAACACCAAAGAAGACCTCTGAACATATGGCTATTATGCTTCTTACTACTTCTGCTCACGAACAGAGATGCACATACTGTTAACAACTAAGATACATGCTCAAGTGGTTAAGGTCACGCAACTGATAAGCAAATCTGTGATGTTGAACAGAATATTTGTTATAACGATATTTCTGCTTCAGCAACCCAGCATTGAATCTGTGTGAAATGTAATCGAAAATGGGTCAGTTTCAAAACATTAATATCTAGGTCACATAAGCAAAATTTGAAGGTAATAGTGGCTGCTTCCTTTGACTTCTAGGTAGAAGCAAATAAGAAAAAAATAACATACCGATCAAAGAGAGAAAAAATTACTCATGTAAAAACTTCAATAACTGTTGCATATATTCTAATGAAGTAATCTTGATTGTTAGAACTATTGTAGTATTTCCTATCGGACGTCCTTCATATTTAATACATGGAACTACAATGTATGTCGAGATTAAGTGAGATTAAGTTTTCTCACCGTTTTCTCACCTATTTTATTATGAAGTGGGGGTGTCCCTGTGATTATTATAACAAGTTTTTCGATTGAATTATAGTATTTTTGTATGATACTTTCTTTGGCTGATGTTGTTGCCGCTATTGCCTGCTATTAATGAAGTCTTCAAGTTTGCTATCTTTGTCAATGAGTCGGCTGGGACAATAATAACAACAATAGAAACACCGGCAACAACAAATATTAATCTTTACTTTGCTTAACTATTTTGTGCCATTCTTTTAACAGCTTTTCAAGGAAAGAGTTGAATTAATTTCTCATTGGGTAAGTCACACATATTACATTTTGTATCTTGTAAGCGTAACTTAAGCATTTTGTAGGAAACGAGTGCATTAAAACACCTATATGCACACACACACACA
>NC_068995.1:39263049-39273985 GCF_001194135.2 Octopus bimaculoides | reverse complement strand
ACACACACACACACACACACACACACACACACACACACACACACACACACACACACACACATATATATATATATATATATATATATATATAAATATTCACACATACATGCAAACATATTTACATGCATATATATATTCATACACACAAACATATACATGATTCTACGATATAAACAGCCCCTGCAAATTCGAGGTAATATTGTGGTGA
This sequence comes from Octopus bimaculoides, assembly GCF_001194135.2. Taxonomy (NCBI): domain Eukaryota; kingdom Metazoa; phylum Mollusca; class Cephalopoda; order Octopoda; family Octopodidae; genus Octopus; species Octopus bimaculoides. The sequence continues at coordinate 39,273,777 of NC_068995.1, read as the reverse complement.
CATCTTTGCATATGCATACATAGAAACATACACATACATACATGCTTTTACGCATGCAAATACGTGTTTATCTTTATTGACGACCAATTTCCCTAAATATGTCTAGCACATATAACTACAACATTTCCAAGATGATACTTTGTTGACTGTGCTGCCATATCGTTCACTGTAGCGCAAACAAAAAACGTAAACAATGAACTATATATATACGGACAAAGCATTTAGTGGTAACTAGGTATTGAGCCGGAAAACCTTAAACTTCTTGGTTTCTATTACATGTTTTTGCAGTAAAACTAAAATAAATATCGATAATTCTCTAACTTATTATGCTCCCCACTCCCACACATAAAATGAATAACACTTGCCAATAACATATCAATTCTAGCATATATGTTGCCACAAATATATTTGAATCGTTAGAGCGTCAGAGATAATGAATTGCGGCATTTATAACAATTCTCAAAGCCATCTCATAACGAATTCGCTTTTCTTTTGAAGTCAGTAAAATACGTGACGCCTTGTACTGAGACTGATTCTGTAACTGCCGGAGAATTTACGGTATTATTTTCCCCAACTAGACAGGTTCTGGTTGCTTAAACCCATGTCCATCCAGATGGCAGACTTGTGATGAAAAGCATTGCAACTAAAAACATTTTCATCTGAAATTGTTGGAATGATATACAGTTTATTAAAATTGATTTAGATCTGGGATAGGTGTTATGACATCATTTTATTTACATATTCATTATATATATTGTTTCCGGTATAAATTAATATTACTAAAAAATATCATCGGTCCCTGGCAGATTGTAAAAAAAAAAAGAAAACTGCCAGTACGCCACATCAGATAGTTTCAGAAGCACTGGTCTGGAGGACGTGGTTGAAGCCAATGGCGATTTTATTGAATAAATTTACTCTTTAGTATTTCAAGATATATATATATATATATATATATTTGTAATTTTGGTAAATATATGTACTGCATTAAAAAGCAATATAAAACAACATTGTTATTGCAGTTTGCACCAGAGAAGCCTTTATATTAATTCAATTGTCGTTATGCGAAACAAAAATTTCATATTTTCTTGATTTTAATTTCAGTTCGATTTATGGACAGAAAGCCAGCGAAACGAATTTTTTGATCAAATGTTGAGCAAGTGTCATAACATACAATATGCTCACGTTCGGAATTGGTTCAATGAAAGAGTTCCATTACAACACATCGACTTTACCAGACTTCTTCCAAGATTCTTATCTTTGTATATATTTTCTTTTTTGGATCCCAAAAGTCTTAGTCGAACCTCACAAGTTTCTTGGTACTGGAAGTTCCTCACAGAACAGGTAAAACTCTTTTATAAATTCACCGTTAAAAAGAAACACATTTTGTAATATATCAAAATGTGGTAATTTTGCTTGGTCTCACTGACCAATGCACGCTTCAACTTTTTCAATCAATGTGGATTTCGACACAAAAAGGAAGCTATACCTAACGCTATTTCTCTTCATTGCCTTTGTGAATTTAATTTACAAATTAAATGTGCAGTTTACTTCACTACACATATAATGTATAGTTAATTACATTGGGTTGGCAACTAAGTTCCCGTCGTTTTTTAAAATTTTAAATCTTTAAAAGGTTTATTAAAAGATGACAACTAATTAGTCAACAATGTATTCACCCTTGTTGTTTACAATTTCTTCCCAACGTTCAATACAATTTTCAAAACCTCGTTGTTAGAAATCACCCGATTTCGACACGAAAAAATTGATCTAACCAAGCTCTCAATTCTGCATCAGTATTGAATGAAACTCCGCGTATAGCATTTTGAAAGAGATTGAAAAAGGTGGAAATCTGCTGGTGCCAAATGAGGAGAGTACGGCGGGTGTAGCTGAGCTTCCCAGCCATGCGTTTGAATGGCTTCCTTGGTCATATTGGCGATATGAGGGCGGGCGTTGTCGTGCAGCAGAAGAACTCCATGCTGCCGATTAAGTCTTTTCTCTTGAATAGCCGTATTGAGTCTTTCGATCTGTTGAACATAGAGTTCTGCGTTGACCGTTCGGTTCCGTTCAAGCAATTCGTAATGGATAATGCCTTCCCAGTCCCAACGTACGCACAACATCGTTTTACGCGGATGAAGATCTTGTTTCGCGCGCGGTGTCGCTTGTTTACCGGGACTAAGCCATTCCTTACGCTGTTTCATGTTGATATACAGGCACCATTTTTCGTCTCCAGTAACGATTCGGTAAAAAATATCGTTGCTTGTGTCCATGAGTTGAGCGGTGACGAGTAAGCAAACCAACGGAGATTGTGGTTCGTTATTTTTTGTTGTTGTCACTTAAAGCATGCGGAATCCATGCTCCATACATCTGAACCTTTCCCATCGAGTGAAGATGCTTCTCTATAGCAGTGTGGGAGCATTCCATTTTTTCTACCAGTTCCCTTGTCGTTCGACGAGAACTTTCCTGCAAAAGTTGGTTTATTCGCTCTTCATCGAACTCAACTGGACGGACAGAACGAGGTGCGTCTTTGAGGTCAAAATTTCCATTTTTGAACTTGGCATACCAATCACGAGCGGTTCTTTCAGTTATGGCACCCCGTCTATATACAGCACAAATGTAGCGAGCAGCGTCTGCGGCCTTACAACCTTGATTAAAAGCAAAAAGAAGGAGGTGTCGAAAATGGTCGTTTTTCTTAACTTGACATTCCATTTTAATGATCTGGAAATAAACAAAAATTAACTAAAATTAACTATAAAAAAAAAAAGAAAATATAATAGATTCCAAAATGATTCAAAAATAGAATTCTCGAAAAAAATAGATTCCAAAATTTAGAAACGCAATAAATTCCAAAATTAAAAAAAAACGGCGGGAACTTAGTTGCCAACCCAATATTTTCACTATTACCTAGCCGACAGAGTCATTAGCACACTGGGGAAAATGCTTAGCGGCATTTCGTCCGTCTTTAGGCTTTCAGTTCATATTCTGCCGAGGTCGACTTTGCCTTTCATTATTTTCAGGTTCGATAAAATAAGTACCAGTTGAGTACTAGGATCTATGGAATCGACTAAATCCCTCACCCAATTTTTAGTCCATGTGCTTATAGTAGAAAGGGCTACTACCTATATTTGCTTACTATGCCACGCTGAGGAAACGTATATAGAACTGATTTGCTTCCGGCTGATTTAAAAAATGGCAAATGAAGAGACACCCCGAAATATTCGCAACTCATAGATCTATGCATGTGGTTTGACAAATTTGTCTCTTGGAGTATCTACAGAGTGATCATTCAGCAAGTAAATTGACCCCGCATTGCTACAGCAATATTGTGTAGTTTCTATATTTCGTACATCTGAAACAGTGCAATGCATAGAAACAAGCAAACAAATGAATGAATAGATAAATAAGTACATTATAGATAACATATGATGGATGATATGATGGAAGTATTGTAACCCAGAACAGACAATACAAGAGATAATAAATTGTGTTTGCGTAATGATTGGTTGAGCAGTGGTGCAGTGGAATCCTGCTGTGCTCAAGTGGCCTGCAGATCGAAATTATGCTCTATGTTTTATAGTTATACTGAGTTACTTTCAAATATACTAACCACATATACGTACACATAACTACAGAAGTAGGTGTCAATTATATCACGCAATAGAAATTTGTACACGGTTTTACCTAAACACAAGTCAAGAAATGGCGTCAGAGCAACAGGATTTTTCGCTTAATATTTAGGATGACTATGAATTCTTAAACATGATTTTCTCCTAGGGTGATTTTATTGACTTCAAACTGTGAATCTATTGATATGGATGGTAATATAACTGAGAGAAATAATGTTTAAATACTCTACTTGGCTATAAAATATTTCTGCAGGTTTTGTGGACTCAGTAGTAATACCACGTTTTGTATGCAGTGTCTTAACACAGAGAAAATGTAAACCAGCGGGGTTAGTTTCTAACGTATATTAAGATTTCTTTAATGACTCATACTTTTCATCATCTCCTCACAGTAGGCAATGTTCATAAATGCACCACACTAAGGTTGAAAAAGATCGGGTTGAATATTTAAGCACACACTTCAGTGTTAGTTCTGTTAAGAAATTACTGTTACCCCAACAGCATTTTATTTCAATGTCATATTGTGCATAAAACTATAACAAAATAATACAAGAAATACTGTATATAATAGACAGATATAAACAACTTATCTCTATGAACAAAATTTCGGTTGAAGGAAAAAAGATTGAATTATTCATATCAGTTTCAATCCTATGTTGGGATTTCATAACCGACTGAGACGCATATTAACTTACCACTGCTTATAAACGCACTACTCTGTATGATTATTATTATTATAAATCAGTGAGACTCAGCAGACTAGTGGATCCGCATAGTCATTCGATGCTTAAAATTTAATTTTATAGAAACTTCTTTCAAAAATCTTATTTAGTTTTTTTTTTCTTTTGCACATTAACTTGTGTAGGCTGGTCTATGCAAAATGATAGAGAAAGAAATCCAGCTGGTTCTTGCAATAAATAGATCTATAGCAATTTTTTTCATGGACTCTAAAAATAATAGCGAGGATCCAACTTACTATTTTGCTTATGTGGACCACGAAATATTTTATATGGAACCCCTGGGGTCGTATGGACCCCGGTTGAGAACCAGTGCTATAGAGCAAGGCAGCGAGCTGGTAGAATCGTTAGCACGCCGGGCAAAAGCTTAGTAGCATTTCGCCCATCTTCACGTTCTGAGTACAATTTCCGCCGAGGTCGACTTTGCCTTTCATCCTGTCGGTTTGATAAGTGCCAACTGAGCACTGGAGTCAATGTGGTCGACTTACCCACTCTCCTGAAATTACTTCTTTTGTGTCAAAAATTTAAACCAGTATTACAATAGACCCCTATAAATGAAATCGTATGGAATCGAATCGTACTCGAACTTGTCATTATACTTAGCAAAAAGCAGTCTCACTCACTAATGCACCCTTCAATTTCTTCAATTACTGTGGATTTTTGGAAATGACTTCAGTTTCGGGACTAAAGGGAAGCTATATCTAAAGTTATTTTCTTCTTTGATTTTGTGATTTGAATATACAAAATAAATGTTCAATTCACTGCACTACACATATAATCCCTTGTTAATTATATTTTACTGTTACCTATGAAGCGATGAGCTTGCAGAATCGTTAGCACTCCGGATCGTGTACTTAACATCATTTATTCCGGCTTTACATTGTGGGTTCATATTCCACAGAGGTTGTCTTTGTTTTTTGGTGTTGATGATAAAATAAGTACCAGTTGAGCTCTGGTATTGATTTAATCGACTACCCTCCTATTCTCCAATATTCCAGGCCTTGAGATTTTGGTTGAAAGAATTATTACTATCAGTGCATTGAAGATAATCTCGTATAATGTATCTAATCCGGTGTTCCAAGTTTTCAATCTTATTACGAATTTTTGTTTCCAACAAATTCACTTCAGTTTTATTCTAATCTCCTGTAAAAAGAAGAACAAAAACCTTAACACATATGCAATCATAACTTCTCTTTCTGTAAGTCTATTGCCATACATTTCAGTAAATCAACTAGTTTTTAATCATATTAATGTCTTCACATTCAAGTAATTGTCTATAAGACATTCAACTTTGAAAATTAGTAGAGTGCGATAACATCTTTTATTCATGAACCGACAGTTTGTAGAACCACGTTAGAATATATGTATTATGCCGAGCAACAACAAATATAACACACACACACACACAGATACACATGCACAGACAAACGCACACACATACACACACACACACACAGATACACATGCACAGACAAACGCACACACATACACACACACACATGTATGTATGTGTTTGTGTGCATGTGATCATATACATACACACACGAACACACCCATGCACACACATTTATATATATATATACATACATTTGAGCAATGAAAAAACATAGCAGGTGAGTCTGATATACACAAGAATTATCGAGAACATATGGAGAGTAATGGAGAAGTAATATACAGTGATCAATAGACTCACGGAGTAATCATGGGTTTTCTTTATAAATGATTACATTTTAATTAGCAAAAGTCAAGATTACGAAAGATGCTACATCGTAGTAAAGAAGAAAAATAAAAAGATTTCGAAATCAAAGAAAACGTTTGCTTTAGCAACATGTAGTCTTTCGAGAATACGATTACTTTGTGGTTTATGAATTTTCTACATTCTGTTCAAAATGGGTGTTTCGTCTATTAAAAAGCGAAACGGTTGGAATATCCTGAACGTTTAATGTGTACCCTTATAACAGGATACTAGTCTTTCATAAATGTAGATGGTTTAAGAGTTTAATCTCAGTTATTCAATATTTTTGTCTTTCATATCAGAAAATGACATAATACTTATTTATATCAAGATGAATTAGGCTATCATCTGATCACGTGACCGACCACTCTATCAGATGTTGTTATACATCGCGGATTACAATGCGCTTTGTATTGTTTCAGCCTTCGAATGGCGAGCTGACCAACATTTCCCCTTTATCGAAGGCGGGCTGGAGCAACGTGAAATGAAGTGTTTTGCTCAAGAGCACAACGCACCGCTCGGTCTGGGAATCGAACCAACGATCTTAGCAATTGTGAGTGAAACAGTCTAACCACTAGGACAAGCGCCTTCTCCAATTAGGCTATATTTAGTCTAAAGTCTTTGATGGGGTGCAATGCAGAGCAGAAAAAGAGCCGAAATCTAAAAGTAAGATAGAAACAGTGGTTTTCATCTTTGAGAATTTGATGCTTTGTCACAGGTACATATATAAGCGCTGACAGGATACGAATAACTGGCTTTTTTGCTCAGTGTTTCGTTATTTCAGTCTTTCGAACGGACTTTTAGAAAATAGTCTGCCGCAATCATATCTTGGATGGCAAAGACTTTCATTTGCAGTAAATCCTTCACAATTTATTAACAGGAAATCCCTGAAATGTTGAAATATTAAATAGGAAAGTGTTAAATTGCTAATAGGATATTGCTAAACTGCTAATTGTAAAGTGCTAAATTAAAATATTAAATAGCAAAGTATTACAAAAAATGTAAGACGCTAACTTTTTCTCATTGTTTGTTGTTACGTGGTTTAGGTTGACACAGTTAATTGTAAAATTCCTATCAAACTCTACATAAAACCACTGGTCTGTATTCCTTGAACTGCATTTCAAGTGAGTAACGGATTATATGCTATTCTCAACTATTAAATGAATACATACCAATCTGTGTTTTAGTATAAACATGTCATATATTGTTAAGTATTAAATTCAATGCAACTTGAATTTATTAGTGTATGTTCGAAGCTTATGCATGGTATTTGTGAGTGGCCGTTTAATGAGATAATGCATGGTATTTGTGAGTGGGCGTTTATTGAGATAATGCATGGTATTTGTGAGTGGGCGTTTATTGAGATAATGCATGATTTACAACATAATTAGGCAACACAAAGTTTTTACATCAGTAATTTTAGATATACTGTTAACCCTGATATCATCATGATTTTAACACTCTTCTTTAGAAATGTATTGCCTTGTCTATAAGTAGGTAATGATTATTTTATCTCCCTAGAAGGCTTAGTTGCTGTATTTATACACATCACCATAAAAAACCACAAATTGTAGACCACAAACAATTGAAAATCGTTTCACAAATTTGCGTTCACAGTATAATGTGTAGTAGTTTCGTTTCACATGTTGATATTAATATTGTATGTAATAGTATAGTTTCACATATCTATATTTGTGTTACGTTCTGCAGTAACGTTTCACATATTCACATTTGTATTATGTGCTGTACTAACATTTCGTATATTTTCTTTCCTGCTATGTGATATAGTTACCTTTGACATGTATACATTTATATTGGGATGTAATAATGTTTCACCTATTTACATACATATTTTATACTGTACTAGCGTTTGAGATATTGACATTAATATTGTGATGTAGTAAGTTACCACATATTCGCATGTATATTTAGAAACATTTCAAATATCGACATTCGTATTGTGTGAAGTAACATTTTACATATTCGCATTTAAATTATATGCAATAGTAATATTTTACATATTCAACTTAAATGTCTAACACGTAACAGAATCTCACAGTGTCTAAATATTTTGCTCCCCACAAACGCACAGAGTAACTCCTACTCATTTGAGCAATCAGAAAGATGATTGGTAGAAGACACTGAGTATTATATATGTAGATGTACTATTACTGAATATAAATCGTGATGGTCACTAATGAAATGCTTTTAATCATAGGTTTGCTCGATCAGACTTTACCAATGTCTAAACAACGAAAGAAATTAGGTTCCTTCATTTAGAATACACAGCAACATAGATATTTCTTAGAATTCCAATGAAACTAAACATTCCCTATTGAATGTATTGTATTGTGCAAACGAGGTTGTTTTGAAGTGTTCTTTGTTAACTAGAAATAACACGCGCATTGAATTGAATCACACCGAACAATTTTAAAATTTCGATATGGGAATAGACATAGAGAAAAAGATGGGGGCACGAAGGGATTACTTTCAGGAAAAGTTTATTCAAGCGTATCTTGAAAAGATCTTGTCGTATGTAAGACAGCATAACAAATATTATGACGTTACACTTGCTTTTTAGGTATGCATGTTACTTTCAGGAGATAGTATTTAGCATAATCTCAAATAATAGCTATCGTAACTAGAAAACGCCTCACGTAGCAACCATCTGATCGTTACATATTTAGTTACGTATTAGTCCTAATGGAGCAACCCTTAATATCAAAGACATTCCAGTTGTGATGCTCCCATATTTTTTGATCTGACACATTCTACCTCAGAATACACTAACCATAGTTGTCTTTTCCTTTTTGAAGAAGTAGAGTGTTAAGAGAGATTTTATTGCTTTTACTAGTAAATTACATGACCACTTAGAGTCTCGCCTGGGCACTTGTAGTTATTACAAGCATTCAGATTACATGGCTCTGTTCTCCAATATTTGCTTTGTAAGGATTATCACTTATAAATCAATACAGCTCGTCTCTATTGATAGGAACTTAATGTATTTAATCAGATTATCATTGTAATCTGTGAAGCCAGCAACGAGCCAGATGCAATAGTGCACAGGAGAAAACGCTTGATAGTATTTCTGTTTCAAATATCAGCATTTTAAGTTCAAAATCCTTTCAATATTGACCTCGCATTTCATCCACTATACCTAATCATTTATGTACATCGACCTCGTATTGACTGAATATGTACTAGTCATGTACAAGTTTCCTATCTAGCAACAATGTTTCTCTTCAGAAATGCGTTATTTAATGTCTGTGTAGAAGCTAATTTTATATTTAGATGTGTTAAGGCGGCGAGGTGGCAAAATCGTTAGCATGCTGAGCAAAATGCTTAGCGCCATTTAGTCCGTCTTTACATTCTGATTTCAAATTCTGTTGAAGTCAACTTAGATTGTCGTTCATTCAGGCTAAGTACAATAAGTGCCAGTTGAACAATTGGGTAGCTGTAATCAACATACTCTCTCCCAAGTCATTGCTGGTAATGCGCAAACATTTGAAAGCAACATTTAGAAGTGTTAGGTGGCTGGATGAGCAAGACTTGTAGAGTGTTGGAGAAAATACTTGCGGTATTCAGCCATCTTCCTGTTTTGCATTGTGAGTTGAAATTGTGCCGAGGACGTCTGAACCTTTATTCCTTACAGATGTGATAGCATACATACTAAAATAAGTAGTAAGTTCGACCATCTCCTCAGGCTGAGTAGCCCATCCTGCTCAAAAGTTCCCTGAATAAAGGTTGTTTAAAGATGACGAACAAAACACCCATGTTTCCACAGGTGAATTATCCAAAACCCAAAGAATTCCACTCAACACATGGCTATGATGCTCCCCGCTACTTCTGCTCGTGATCAGAGATGTACATCTTGTCAGCCACTAAAGGACTTACTCAACCGGTTAAGATCAAGCAACTGACAGGCAAATCTGTGGTACTGAGCAGAATATTTGGTGTAGCCCATCAGTATAACAAGACAAAAATATGTACATGATAACACTTCTACTCAGTTAAGATCAGAAGCCATGAGAGCCACTGCCTGGTACATCAACAGGGCATTCCTTATCATTATTATTATTATTATTATTATTATTATTATTATTATTATTATTATTATTATTATTATCATCATCATCATCATCATCATCATCATCATCATCATCATGATCATCAATTAATTAATAAATTAAATGAATGTATTTTTGTATATATATAATTATTCCGTATGATGAAGACATCTTATTTGTAATATGTAATTAATATTAAATTACTAATGATGTATTTTACAGTAACTACAAGAATTTGCACTAGAAAGATTCAATATATTCTGAATTAATCCACTAAAAAATTAATTTTCCAATTTCTACATTATTAAATTTATTAAGATGACAAAACTTAGATATACATATATACACAAAAACACATATATATAGAGACATATATTCACATATTCATATATATATATATATATATATATATATAGATGGTAGAGGACCAACAGAAACGCAAACATTTACACGTATATATATATATATATACATATTTGTTTTGCAAGATTTTTTATGTGAAATCGTGTGTTGAAACAGATGTTGTTGTACTTGGGGATGGTCATATTGCCAGTTTAGCCAATAAAAAC
>NC_068995.1:39257979-39262645 GCF_001194135.2 Octopus bimaculoides | reverse complement strand
ATATATATATATATATATATACATATACATATACATATATACACATATACATATATACACATATACATATATGTGTGTGTGTGTGCTGTTTTCATGTGTGTGTTTGAATTTTTCTCGCCCGCCGATGCTGGTGTGATTATGTTTCCGAATCGTAGCGGTTAGGTAAAAGAGACCGATGGAATAGATACCAGGCTTAAGTCCTGGTTTCGATTTTCTTCGACTAAATCCCATTATGGAGGTGCTCCAGCATAGTCGCGGTCAAATTACTGAAACACGTCAATGAATACACACACAAACACATTTTTACACGGTGGGCTGCTTTCAGTTACCGTCTATCAAATCCACTCAAAGGCTTTGGTCAGGCCAAGGCTATAGTAGAAGGCACTTCCGATTGAAAAGCAAACTAGTCACCACACATCCGAGCCTGCGCATTAGTATTGTACTATAAATTTATAACTTACCGTTTTTTTTAATCTTAATGATGTTCCTGTATTATAAATGTTTTTAGCTTGATATATATATTCTACTTCGTTTTTACTTGTCTTCTTTTGTGTTATCCAGGAGAGCATCTGGATGCCTAAATGCATCAAAAGAGGATGGTACCTTCCATATAATACAAATCCTGATGAATATGGAAACTGGAAACGTCACTACATTACCTGTGTCTGCACTATAGAATACATACTTCCAGAAAAGGCAAGAAGCTAATTTTATACTTTGTTCTCTATTTCGTCTCGGTTCCTTACGCGGGTGGAAGATATTTTCATGGATGTTTCTTGTATTTTTCCTTCGTCATTCTAAATCTAAATATTACGTCAGTGTAATGAGATCGTAGTAGAAATAATTTAAGCGTTAGATAAAGATTTATGATTGATATAATTGAATTATAGTGTTGAATATGATGTTCAAGCATGGTCTCAAACCAATGACTGAATAGAATACAAAAGGAAAGAATATTGAAACGTATATAACCTTTCCGTGAAGCATTACAGACAAGCTGAAGCGCGCACAATGATGAAAATGAATACATTTTAATAAATCTAATGGCCTTTCTAGGTGTGCTTCTATGTTACTTGCCAAGCATTCACATTTTGATTACATCAGATCTACACCTTCGGATGGGTCTTTGGAAAATAAATGAGCTTGAACGATAATGATAAGCGTGATAATAACACGTCGGAGTGTTATTTTCCTAAATACTTCCCCTTTTCCAAATTACTGACACTATACATATTTTAATATGAGTAATTAATTTTCAAGGCTAGTGTAAGCTACTACTCAAAATTATCTTACTGTATATAAAGTGTATTCACGCACAAAAGAATAAAAAATTATATCACATATAGAGAAACATATACATCAATCCTTGTTTTTATGTTGTTATATACAAAGAAGTAAACATTAAACTGAAGGATGACGCAATACTTTTCAGTAGAGTATTGTATAGAACTATTACAAAGAAGAGGATGAGAGTGACCTCAAAGTTTCGACTTTCATATCTTCTTCACTCCATATGAAAGTGAGTAAGATGAAACTTACAAGTTACTGTTAACGTTTTCCTTGCAAAATGATAAATCAAAATATGTACCTATGCATGTGCTTACAAACACTTATACACACGCGCATACATATGTATACATAATATATATATATATATATATGTATGTGTGTGTGTGTATGCGTGTATGTGTATGTTTGTGTATTAATGTGATTAATGAGAGGGACGGAAGATTAAGTAAGAACCTGATAATTCATATACTTATATATTTTTGTTGTATGTTATTATAGTAACCAAAGATTGTCTTCGACCTAAACAAATTTGGATTAATATTATTTGAGATATATAGAAATATATTTCGATAGTTGCAGATTCTATTCAATTAATTATTTTGTTCGTCACGATGTTGTTGTTTTTTTTTATCGTAATTGTTATGTAGTTGAAAAGTTAACGCTCAAGCTCATGAACATAGGCATTTGGATTAATATTTTTTACAATCAAGCCGTGCTTTCACACGGAATATTTCGTCTGTCTTTAAAGAAAAGCTCTGAAGAGACTTATCTTAATGAATATGAATTGTTTATATATCAAATAATGTATATTAGTCGAAACAAATTGTTGGCTCTTTTGGCCTTTTTTTAATGATTTTTAATATTATCTTATATTATATTATATTCATAGTATATTATGTTACATTATAATATAAATTAATATTGGATTGTCAATTGAATCTCTCTACTTAATTTATTGTTTGTAATTTGCATTATACGCCTATTTATGTGGTATTCAATTGACGTACCAGTGAATTGGCTGTTTTACACACCCCTTTCAAAAGCTTATTTTCCCATAACTTAGCGGTTCGGCAAAAGAGATAGATAGAATAAGTACTTGGCTTGCAAAGAATAAGTCCTAGGGTTGATTTGTTCGACAAAAGTCGGTGCTCCAGCATGGCCGCAGTCAAATTACTGAAACAAATAAAAGAATAAAAGAATATACATAGATAAATAGATAGATAGACACTTACGTACATATATACATACGTTCATATATATATACATATATATTCAGAATAATCAGCTTAATGATAGCACAGATGCTAGGAGACGGAAAAGATCAGCATCATTTACCAAATACGACTCCTCAGGAACTCAAGGTAATTAATTTCAATTTTCTCGCTTTATTGTTGTCGAATTTACAAATTTTGGAACGTGTCTAATCACAACTTTATGTCTAATGACCTATTTCATTGAGAGAGGTGAACGCCTTTTTATCTGATCAAACTCCCTGTTCCCTATAGTAGCCAATTATTTTTCACTAAGTTTTGTACCATAATTATAATGAGAGATGTATATGTTGGCTCCTATATCTTAGAGTAAATATGTCACCCATTTAAATTCTCAAAGAAACGATTCATTTGAACGACTATGTTGAATTTATTGGTTTCAATGAACATCTCAGCAACCAACGGAGTTCTCTCTAAGTGAACAAAGTAATCGTTACATTGCTGTTGTATGTTGCTGCATACTGGGATAAAAAAAAAATCCATTTAAACAACACATTACTGTCTTAAAGTAGCGAATGTAATTTTTCTATTTTAAAATCAACGGATGAGTACTTTTGGAATATTTCTGAACATAGGCGCAGGAGTGGCTGTGTGGTAAGTAGCTTGCCTACCAACCAAATAAATCAAATATGAACTAATTACGAAAACAAAGAACCGGTAGTTATCATTGGTTATATGTCTTACGCTAGCTGACACACGTAATCTAATTCAATTCCCAATACATCTCTATAGTAGAAGACATACTTCTCTCTTGCAAGGCAATGTATTGTAAAACGTAGGTGCCGGTTTACCGCAAAAAAGAAAACATTATAACATTAATGAGCGTTTTGTTGACGTCCATTGCTGTCATGTATATCGCTTAAATATAAAGACTGTCAAAGTCTAGAATCACATTTTGCAGATATATTTAAAGCAACTCGAGATTTATAATATTATTCACACGTTTATTGCTTTGTTAGTTGATTCAATATTTATTTACAGGTTCTTTATACAGTATTCGTCCAGCATGGAAAGGTCCCGATTTCAAGCCAAAAGACTTGGAAAAATCATTTTATGCTTTCCTCTACGGAGCTGAACAAAATATTCAGAGTACCGCCAACTATAAGACCACTCAGCCTTACACCACAGTTTACAACAAGTGGAAGATACATACGAACGAAAACAGTTTTGTTAAACGTTCTCTCAATATAAGTCATACGGTAGACCAACTCAGCTCGTTAGTAAGTTGTTCATGCTTAAGGTCTATGGTTTGTACCATCAAGGCATAACTAATATTATAATAATAATTGCATTAATTAATTGTTAACAACTGCAGTTTTGTTACAACGTTTTAGACGATATCGTCTGATACATTATGCACAGTACACCAATTCGGTGTTTTCTGAGAATATTGAAAAGATGAGGACAAATCATCATATTTAATGATAAAAACGGTTTCCAATTAAATGATTTTGTCAAACATCTTTATTTAAGAAAGGACAATTTGGATGTGAAATCTGTTTCTCATACACATATTCCATGATTATCGAGGAATGATAAAACAGAAACATTAATATAGAAGTTAGAGGACTGTCGAAATATTTTAATCACGTTTTTGAAAAAAGTAGTATTTGTTAGTTTGAAAACCACTGCGCTAAAGGCCACACTTAAGGCTAATGTCTAACGTTCCTGACGTTAAAACAGAAATATAACGAAAGAACATGGTCGGGGACCAAATAGGTGCAATGTTGACCTTCGTTGAGGTTACCATCAGACCCTACATTACCAATTACATCTTCTTTTGATTTCTTATGTAAATCTTCTGGTGGAAAGTTTCCAATATTAGACTGTATATAAAAGTAATTCCTCGATAATCATGGAATCAATTTCATGCATAGAATATTTTATGTGCTGAATTCATCATCTCTTATAAATAATTCACCCTATCATATATATTATAAGGAGCGTAGATGTCTGTACAAGAATTTGCTTTCGAAATCACATGGTTTGGAGTTCAGTTCCATTTCCCGGCGTTTTGGGCAAGTTCTATTCTTTTCCTTTAGGTCAATCCCATATAAGTGAATTTGATCGGCGGAGTTGGGTGTGAAACTCTTCGTATATATATA
>NC_068995.1:39250639-39257947 GCF_001194135.2 Octopus bimaculoides | reverse complement strand
ATATATATACACATACATTATTACACACAAACACACAGTCTCATACACACACATATATATAAAAGAAGTAAAAGGGTTTAATAAATCCAGACAGATAACTATAAAGCACTGAATATTAGAAAACTTTCGGTAAATATATCAAAGAGATACGAATAAATACAAGCAGGATTAACATCCAAAGTAATTCATGTATGCAAGTAAATCCAAATATCACATAGAAGAATTCCATGGAATTGGGAGTATAAGACAACAACAATAATGGAGAAAAATCGCATCTTTAATTGATTGCACCATTGATAGATAGATAATGTTGATAGGTAGATAGACAAATAGGTAGATAGATAGATAGATAGATAGATAGATAGATAGATAGATAGATAGATAGATAGATAGATAGAGATACACACACACACACACACACACACACACACATATATATATATACATTCATATATGTGAGTGCTTGTGTTTGTGCATTTGTGGTCGTATCCTAGCCACTTGACGATCGGTGTTGGTTTATTTACGTCCCTGCAATTTAGTGGTTCGGTAAAAGATACAAAAGAATAAATAGAGGGCTTGGAAAGAGTTCTGAAGTCATTATATTAAACTGACTCTGCAAAATGTTGCTTGAACATGGTCACGGACCCTAGACAGAAACATGCAAAATAATAATAAGAGGAAAATGAAAAAGGAGTACAAAAAAAAACTTCTTAGACAAAGGCTTATTTTACGTGTAGAGGACTTTCGATTGTGTGAGTCAATGCTATACCTGACTCTTTACTAATAATGATATATTTTGTTGTGACACGTATGTCTTTCTAAATAGCATGATTCGCATAACAAAACTGAAATAGTTACAATTGATAATCGATATTAGATCGTTACTCCTTACATGATAGTAGCGGAATTTCTGTTCTTCTTTTGACTGAAAATATATTCTGAATAAAGCTGTTACGCTTAATTACTAATTTATCGTGTGTTTTAAATACAGTTTTCATTTATCTGTAGAATACTATTCAGCAACCGCTAGAAAAAGTGGATTACCGTTCCCGATTGCTACTGTCAGAAACACAAGCTATAGAAAACTTCAATGAAACTCGGCTGCGGTACCTTATCGAACAGCCCTGGGAATTCAACTGGGATTTGTCCTTTCATAATCCAATACAAAGGTAAATGCTTTTACCCCTTTTTTTTTGTGTGTGTTTGATAATTATTATTGATGCTGTTTTTACTGTTAGCGTTGATCTTAGTGAAATTGTAATCAGATTGAGATAAGAAATTGATAATTTTGTGTGTTAGAAAGTCAAAATCCATTAGTCGTTGCTTATATTTTATGCCGAAAAGAATCTGAGATCAGTATAAAGAGACTTCAATCCATGAATTTATTTACATCTATCAGCCAGTGTGAAAACGTTTTCATCGTCATTCGACCCACAAAAAATAACAGCTAAATTTTCCTTCGATAATCACATATTACCTTCTTAATAGAAGAACACATCAAGGCGGCGAGCTAGCAGAATCGTTAGCACCCAGTGTAAACTGCTTAACTGCAATTTGTCCTTCTTACGTTCTGTGTTCAAATTCAGCAGTGGTCGTCTTTGCCTTTTATCCTTTCGGGATCAATAAAATAAGTACCGGTTGAGAACTAAGGTCGATGTAATCAATTTAGTCCCTTTCCCGAAACTGCTGGCCTTGTGCCAAAATTTGAAACCAGTATATCACTTCAGTTAATGTAGTGTTGTAGATACAAAAAACATTGAGATAGCCACATTTAGAATGCTTTTTCTGAGGGCTTTTTTTGGAGCTAATCTGGGACTCAGAGCCAATAACAGCTTCAAGAACAACAAACCAACTAAGATGGTTTTGCTTGCAATAGTTTGCATTCTTTGTAGCGGTAACGCTTCCATTTCACACTGAGTAAACAGGTAATATTCACGAGTTCCTCAAAGGCTTTTGTAACATAAATAAGGTGAAGGCAGAGGTAAATAGGAACTGCATGTTTCTTTACAGAGAGCTTACTTTTAAATTAATGAGTATCACTATGACCGCAAGCACAATGCTCGCAATATCAACTTCTATCTTATTATTTAGTCTTCGACTATATTCCCTATGACGGTATTTCTAAAATCTTCAGATACATTCTGCAGTACATGACGATATAGAAATAAAATAAAACCGGAAAAAATGAGTTGTATTATGAAATCCATCTATCCGAATTAATTAAATTCTGCGTGATTTGTTTAAAAGTCGACGGGAAAAGTAAAAGTGAGTTCAATGTCGTTCATGAAATCTAAAGCAAGACATAAAGTAGTGCAAATAATCTTTCTTTTATTTTGAACATGAAAATCGTCTACATAATGTCAAGTTGCTTGCATCTATTACATTTAGTTTAGCTTAAAATCAAACGATATATCCTGGTGTGCTGTATAAGGACAAAGCAGTATTAATGCATTAATAATTTAACAATCGTTAAAACAATGATTTATTTGTCGTGTTTAAACAAGTTTTTTTTAACCAAGTTTATTTCACTGATTATATGACATCATGTTATTTCTCAAACAGAAAGTCGAACGGAGTCGTAAACGTTGAATATTCACGTATTGTACTGATATCCTCTAGAATAGCAGGTTACGAGGTAAGAGTTACTTTAATAAAATTAACAATACGTTCTTCTTGAAAAGCAGTAGAGTGTCTGGTTAAATAACTTAGCGCAGATAGACTCACCAGACACCGGCGTGATGCAGATACATGCATGCACACCTACGTGCATAAATACATATACAAATTCAAGCATATATTCACATATATATATATACATATATAAATACGCACGCACGCACACACACATAAGGGAAATTATAGAAGTAACACATCTAGGTAATCAATACAAATTCTAAAGTATAATTTAGAGCATACAACAAATAAATATACAAATAAATGTTTGCTATAAGTGAATAAAATTACATGTAAAGGTTATATGTAAAATCTATGTATCATATACGTTGGCCGTAAAGGATATCCTTTACCTTAATTTGTATATTTATATTATCTAATAATTTTTACCAAATTTATTTACCCTTAAATTATTAAATTGTGAACTCTTATCCGACAATTCATATAAACACCAAATTCTTAACCGATTGGAATTGTTCGGGGTCGATAAAAGTAAGTATCAGGTGAAAACTGGGGTCGAGTAATCGACTTATCCCCTCCCTGCAAGTTGTTACCCTTGCAGCAAAATTTGAAACTATTGTAAGTCTTCGAGCTGACAAAAGTATGTGCATGCTGTGCAAAATGCTTAGTCCGTCATTATGTCTGATTTTAAATTCTACCGACGTCGACTTTGCGTTTCATATTTCGGGGCCGATAAAATATGTACCAGTTCAGTACTGGGGTCAATGTAATTGAATTATCACAACACCAAACTTGCTGGCCGTTGCCAAAATTTGAAACCAATATTAACCAAGGCGGTGAAATGGCAGCATCGTTAACACTCCGGGCAAAATGCTTAGCGCATCGCGTCCGTCATTACGTTCTGAGCTCAAATTCCACCGAAGTCAACTTTGCCTTTCGCCTTTCAATAAAATATGTAGCCATGGAGCACTAGGGTCGATGTAATTGACTTAGTCACTTCATCGGAATTGTTGGCTCTGTACCAAAATTTGAAACCCATATCTATAATAACCCTTTGAACACGCAAGTAATCTATAAATGGCGCGATTTTGTTTTTATTTCCCTATAATACGCAAAAGCGAGCAGCCATATGGTTGAGTGTCTGTGACTCAGTAATTGACAGAAGCAATGCTATTTTCAGCCGCGAGCAGAAAAGCAATATCTGCCTCCTTTTGGATACTCAAAGGGCGTAGTGAAACAAAATCACGTTCTCTAAAGTGTACTTCAGGGTTTAAAGCATAACAGATCATAATATTATTATGATGGTTATGATAATTGTAATATCATAAGCATTATGACATATATAAATGTATAAGATCACGATTCCTTATGTGACATTGTAGTTATTATCTTAGGCATTGCTCTATGACATTATTTTCTGTAACAGCTTCTATTCAGTGCCACGCATCCCGACGTTCTTGCATTAATTTACGACTATGAGGGTTCTACAGTTGACAGCCTGCGTCTTCAAACTGAACAAATATTGTCAGGAAGATACGTGAAGTAAGTGATGTATAAATATTTTAAATCTATGTTTATAGCAAACATTATTTACTTAGATATCGTGTAAATAAATGTTCTACCTACCTACCTACCTACCTACCTACCTCCCAATTTATCTATCTATCTATCTATCTATCTATCTATCTATCTGTTTGTTGCAGCGAGAGTCATTGACACCTCTGGGTGTCTGGAAGAATGAACTAGCCAACTCTTATGAAGTGTAGCGTATTGGTTGAGACGAGACGTCAGTAGGTGATGTTAAGACGGCGTCTTGGAGTCTCGCAAAGTACATCATATGAACACATTAATTTTACCTCCGCTTCGTTAAATTATACATCCAGCGTTTGTCTAGAATATGAAAGTGGCGACGAGATTTTCGAAGCTTGCCTCGGATTTTAAAACTTTTTTTGATACGAAATCAAAGAAAAAAGATCATTAACATGGAAGACTTACTGGCTTGCGTTAGCACGCTGGACGAAATTCTTAGCAGTATTTTGCCCATCGCTCCGTTCTGAGTTCAAATTTCGCCGAAGTTGATTTGGCCTTTCATCCTTTCGGGGTCGATAAATTAAGTGCCAGTTGCGATCTAATTGGCTAGGAAAACAGGAACAACAGCAGTTACAACAACAACTACAAGAGCAACAACGACAATGCTAAAATTGCTGGAAATAATAAGGAAGAAGTCTGAAAATGCTTCGGGCTCGTTCTCGTCAGACCGTGTAGCAAACTCAATTGCAGAATTTAATTCATAACTCGGAATAAGGTACTACTTTCTCTGCATACTTTAGAAGATATGAAGGAAACCTCAAAGAAGAATGTAAAAATTGGAATGACGAGAAGATACGATTACTTTTTAAAAAGTTTCCCCCTGCCGAACACGAAAAATACTGTAATTATATTCTGCCGAGGAAACGAGGTGAGATTTTTTCCGATGAAACAGTTAATTTGTTATCGGATAATTTTCAGTGGACGAAGTTCCGTGTTCAATACTCGATGGCAGTGTTTAAATCTAGTTAGAACATGAAGACGTACCTTGAATTATTGCTCTTAAAGACTAACGCTCTCATTGCTAGAACGTGGTGGAAAGCATACAATTATGGTAACAAGGAGTAGGTAATTTCGACGAACAAAGATGCAATAATATTTTCTCATCATTTCTACACCTTCCCACTATATCACTTCACATATACCTCTCTACCTTATCCACTTTTCTTTCTCTTTCTCCTCTTCTTTCCTTCTGTCTTTCTCTCTCTTTTACATGCGTTAACTTCTAACATAGTAGCCGCCTTACCACTCTAGCCACATACGTATTGAAATGTTTCCATAAATTTCTTAATATTTTGAAATGATAACAATTTACGTAATCGATGGATTTCTTAGTGTATATTACGCAAACTTGAAACGTACGTACTAAATGATTTCTAAATATCACTATCTGGTTTGACTTCATTATCACAACTATGTTTGTGTGTATGTTTGTATATGTATGTGTGTGTATGTGTGCATGTACGTCTGCGTCTGTGTATGTGTGTGTGTGTGAGTATGCTTGTGTGTATATGCATTAATGATGATAGCTAGATATTCCGTTTCTATACGTGAATAATTAATTCCATCATAACAGCTTTTCACCTAATGTGGTGTGATGACTCTTATTCCATATAAAAACGACTCTCAGAAAACAGCGGCGACAAAACTTTATATTTGGTAGTATATATTTGATACGGATGTTTTCACGGGTTGTTTTGTGTTTGGTACCATCTCTATGATTGTGATTTCGTTAAAATGTTTTATACAAATTGCATGCGTGTTTGTGAAAATATGGAAGACTGTGGGTGGCAGAGTATTTGTGTTTTGTATTTGTGTTTTCATAATAAAAGCAACCGTGTGAATTTATTTACTGAGAAGAACTTTCCATTTATTAGTTTTTGAAGCCTAGCTAGTTTATGGGGTAAATTGCCAGATGTTTCATTTATTGCATATTCATTTGCTTGGCAACAGTTTAAAAAGTATACAAGCAAGGGAGGTCACTCTGACATTATCGTTAATTAAGGCAGGACATATATTTGAATAAAAAAGGAAGAATATCTCTTATTTGGATTTAATGCTACTGCTGTTGGTATGATTTTAAGGAAATTAAGAATACATCATCACATGCGAGTGCGTGCTGCGATTAAGTATATATTTTTATTCATTTTTTTAAAAATTGGTCTTTCAGGGCTTTTCTATATTTATTAAATTTCAAACAGTCGTTGGAGGAGTTCGCTAAACACTGGCAACACACACCTGGTGTCTAAGAAATAATATAAAAAACAATAATATTACATATTAACTAACCGTGGTGAGCGGGCAGAATCGTTAGCACGCCGGACAAAATGATTAGTTGCATTTCGTCCATACTTACGTTATGAGTTCAAATTCTGCCAAAGTCGAGTTTGCATTCAATCTTTTCCGAGTCGGTAAAGTAAGCATTAGTTGAACATTGTGGTCGATGTAATCGACATGCATATCCCCTGACTCTGCTGACCTTGTGCCAAAATTTTAAATCAAGATCACATAAGTAATTTTAAATAAAGTATTCACACACACACACACACACACACACACACACACACACACTCGCGCGCGTGTGTGTGTATCAATGAACTTCCGCGGTGTTTGCACTCTAGAAATGTTATAAGCCTTGGCATACCAAAACAAATCAATGAAAAACAACACAACACATAATTGATCTCTTCATGCTCCCACATGCAGACATACGTCATTAAATTTTGTAAAATAGACACAATCAAATATACTTTCACACATGTATTTCCATCAGTAAACGAACAGGAAAACACTGAACCCTCTCAAACATAAAAATCAATGAAAGAGTAAATCAAATAAGGAGAAAAAACACGAGAACAAAACACAATTGTTTACTCCAATCTTTTTGTTTTAAGAATCAATATACAATGATGGAATAATAGACTTTACTCCACAAAACCTGACGAGCCATGTTATTGTGAAAATAATGGTTGTATAAGGACAGCAAATGAAACTGCTAATACATACACACACACACACACACATACACACATACACACACATACATGCACACACACACAAAGGCACACACAAGAACACATTTATGTA
>NC_068995.1:39248720-39250619 GCF_001194135.2 Octopus bimaculoides | reverse complement strand
TGTGTGTGTGTGTGTGTGTGTGTGTGTGTGTGTGTGTGTGTGTGTGTGTGTGTGTGTGTGTGTGTGAGAGGAGGAATAAATATGAAGTGCTTGAACCGCATTATAGTTCAGTGCAGTGTAAAGTGAATTGGGTGTTAGTAAAATAAAACGGTATCATGTTATATAACGATATATATTGTTTAAACCTCCTAACACAGAGAAAGTAAAATAAGCTTTTCATTTTACAGGAGTATTGGTTTATTTTGCCACGAAGAAGAACCAGGAAGTATTTTACTCGTGAACGATTGCTGCGTTAATTTGAAAAGCCGTCGCACAAGATCTGACATCAACATATTTTTTGAGACATTATCATGTAATATTGTCAGTTCGGAATATGGAGGACAGTTTGATATTTTTTCCCCTCTTATTGCATCAGGTCAGTAATGATATTAAAATTGTTATAGGATGAATTAATAACATTCCTACTGAGTTTCATTTTTATCCTCGCATCATTCATATTAATGGAGAAAGTATACAACATCAATTAATAAGCGAACATTTATGGATATCTCAATCACATTCATAATTTAAAAAATGTTATTTGTCAAATTAGGGCATTTTCCTTCGATGAAATTTAGTTCAAATAAAACCATATATATAGATTCTGAAATAAGTGGGGTTTTAAAAGGCTAATGAAAAGCTGGTGGGCGGGGTAAATCTTCGATATTAGCGTCGGAAACAGGATTATTTCCAAATAGCATTCTGCGCATCTTATTTACAGTAGATATACCGTAGAAAGTCACATCACTGCGGTATTTCTCTTGAGAAAGCATCTCGTATAAACGTATATTGCATAAAAGCATACAATAGACTCAATAGCTGGCGAAAAGCATCCAACAGTGACTGCTGAATTTCTAAACCCGAATATCCAAGTCTTTGCGGATTATCAGTGGTCGTAGTTCACTATCATACATCAACTTTAAATAAGATATTTAGAAACCTGCCCTGAATTAATGCAGCTTCTGTCGCTAATAAGGATTTTTTGCTCAGCCCGTCAGTTAATTGTAAAACCAGCGATTTGTTAATAATTTTTTCTATATCAGTAGAGGCGGAAAAACGCAAAAATTCCGGATCTACCTATTCCACCTCCTCTGGTACAATTCTTCTGCTACTGGTACAATTCTATGCTTTTAAATGCTTTACATCTATATAAGATACTTTCTGCAGAAGTATACCGTAATGCTGTTGTTTTCTTGATGTATATTCACATCAAGTAAAATATAGAGAATACGATTGTAAACGTAAGAGGCTTCCGCCGCTAATAGGAAAGCGATAGAAATGATAATTATGAAAACAACAACAATAATAAATGTATTTAAACCAACAAATATATAGCGTTCTGTTATATAAGTATACGAAGGAATCTTGTTGCTTTCTGTTGTTATTTTCAGCGTTATTATGAATGGTTTAATCAAGGTTTTAACTCTTATGTCTAGCAGGCCGGCACATTCATATGCCCTTATCATATAAGTGTTAATTATATGACTATATAATGCTAATTTAGGCCTGCTAACACTTATATTATTATTGTTGTGATCAATTATTTATATTGCCCTTGATAATAATAACAATAATATCTTTATAAATATTCACTCCTAATTATGTGCTCCACTCACACACACACACATACAAACACACGCACACACACACATATATATATATACATATATATATGTGTGTGTGTGTGTACGTGCGTGTCCGTGTGAGTGTGTGTGTGTGTGCATATATATATACACACACACGCAATACACACACACATATGTATTTATGTATATATACATACATACATAAATACATAATACATATATATATACAAATATATACATATATTTATACATGTATATATATATATATATATAT
>NC_068995.1:39244320-39247867 GCF_001194135.2 Octopus bimaculoides | reverse complement strand
CTCTACTCTTCCACCACAACTTTCTCTCACTTTTACTTCCTGTTTCTGTTGTGCCTGTAATTCAAAGGGTCAGCCTTGTCACACTGTATCACGCTGAATATACCCGAGAACTACGTTAAGGGTACACATGTCTGTGGAGTGCTCAGCCACTTGCACATTAATTTCACGAGCAGGCTGTTCCGTTGATCGGATCAACCCTCGACGTCGTAAGCGACGGAGTGCCAACAACAATACGTCAATGTTAGTGAAGTGATTTTATTGTGAATCAAGAACGTGTCAGTTTTCGTATTATACTATCCTATAACCATCGTTCTTTTTTTCTTTTGCCTCGTAGAAAACGGGACTGATTTAATGGTAGAACTTAAATCGGTGACAAATATGAAATTTTCATCTCCATCTTCAGTTATAGGAGGACCAAAGAAAGGTATGCTGAATAATTAAAGTATATTTAAAGGAATATTGAAGCGTTGCTCACTTTGTTTCATATTTTCACTGAGTCTTTTTTTCTTTTCGTTTAGTCAGGGCAGAAGGGCACTACTCATTTCCTTTTACACGAGCCTCCGATACAGTATTAACGAAATTATCCTCTAGCTGAATACTTGAAACGGGGAGAACTTCGCTAAAAGCACCAATGAACCATGTAAGACAATAAACTAGGTAGTTGTTCTACACTGAACGGCGTATGAACTATACTGTCCTAGTTGGCGGCTGTGAGATTTGAGATCACAACACAAATAGCAGCAACAAATATCTCGTTACCTCATCCGACCCGCAAACGTTTGCAGTAATTCGCCGCACAAGAGTTATGTGCATTTTTCTACCTTGGAAGGATGACAAACGGAGTTGAACAGAGTGATGTATCAACCCAGAATAAGATTACATACCAATATTCTAATGATTGTACTAGTCCGGCATCTAACTGTTGGTGCCAATTTTGAACATATTTTATAACAACTGCTTAGTTCTAGTATAACGTTGTATAAAACAAGGGCATGTGAAAATGTTATTGGTCTTCCATTAGCTGTTTAAATTATTTACACCATAAGATATTAGTTTCTTTCATTCAATGTCTATAATTAATTTGTTTTTCATAGATAACTTTTAAATCATTAGCTATTTATACCATCAGGTTCAAAACTCGAAAGAGGCAATAACTCCGTATAACAGGTACTTATTGTTTCCAGCATCTTTGTGTATGTACTATCAAACAATTAGGCCTCTCTTTCAGAGTCCATGCTAAGAGCCATAGAGAAGTACAGCTTCAGAGATTGCTTTCAAGAAATCCATTTTCATATTGTCAGAAAGGGTGGAGTTTGATATATCGATCAACTTGAGGAAGACATTGGATATCAAATTGAGGAAGATGTTTGACATTTAACCATATTGTCATTAGTCGCTATATAAACTACCGTGGAAATGATGCTGATACGGTCATGCAACCAACTTTGTGCTGCTTCTAACATCATACTGCACGACACCCAATAAAAAGAGAAAGCATACGGAACAATTGGAAACATAAGAAGATGGCTCTAAGTAGTCACTACGAATAGCTGTCGAATCGCTCTCAAATCGAACTCTACTGATTTATAACAATGACACATTCCACAATCGAGTCAGTTCGGATGGTGAGGCTAAAATGTATTTCAGTAACTTCACGACATAATAAACTTCTACATATGGCTACAGAAAAGAATGAAATATCTAGTAATATTCTTCCTATTATAGGAAAAAGGCCTAAAATGTGGTGGGTGGTGCGGTTTAGTCGGTTATATCGACTCCAGTTTTTCACTGGTACTCAATTTATCGATCCCAAAAGGATAAAAGGCAATGTCGACCTCAGTGGAATTTTAACTCAGAACGTAGCGACGGGCGAAAAGCCACTAAACATTTCATCCAGCGTGCTAAGGATTCTGCCAGTTCGCCGCTTTGAAACGTCAAGTAATATAATATAATACTCAGTACATTGTGCCAGTGTACATTGGGAGTGGTCAAGAAGTAGTTTGGCAACCACATGGTTTTGGATTTGGTCTCACTGCTTGGCAACTGTGTAGGATTCTATTATTGTTGCATGCATACATACATACATACATTATATGGTTGTGTGCCATCACGTTTGTGTATGTCCCTTCCTGCACTGTTTGACAACTTATATTGGTTCGTTTAGGTCCCCGTGATTTGGCGGCTCGGCGAAAGACTGATAGAATAAATAGCATTCTAAAATAAATAATAGTGACGATTTTCTCAACTAAAGCTTAAAAGTAGTGCACCAGCTTGACCATAGTTTAATGACTGAAAACAAATAAAAGAGATAAATGATAAAATATACTTCTACTTATCGAAGACTAATCTGGTGTAAAAAAAACAAAAAAAAAACAACTAGCTAAGGCGGCGAGCTGGCAGAATCGTTAGCACGCCGGGTGAAATGCTTAGCGGTATTTCGTCTGAGTTCAAATTCCGCCGAGGTCGACTTTGCCTTTCATCCTTTCAGAGTCGATAAATTAAGTACCAGTTGCGTACAGGAGTCGATCTAATCGACTGCCCCCTCCCCTAAAATTTTGGGCCTTGTGTCTAGAGTAGAAAAAAAAAACAACTACTTAAGTTTGCAAATTTTAACGCTTATCAAAGGAGGCATTAGAGAGAATTCTGATGTAAGTTGAAGGGATAATGATATCGCTTTCCGAAAAATCTGTATATTTTAGGTAAAATACTTATCAAATCAATTCTGTACTCAACTTATTTAAGGTTGTGTTTTCAAAGGCGCATGAGTAGAGTTCGCTCTTCACGCTATTTATGCTTTTAATTTGAATATAACCAACATAGTTGGTAATTCAGTTTTCAATGATTTTTCCCCGTTAATTTTCGAAATAAATCTACTTTACCTCTCATTCTCTGACCCAACGGATTTACATACTGTCCCTTTCCCTGCTTCCTGGAGAACTCTGCCTCAGCCTACGCAAACAGGCGCGCGCGCACAGATATGCATACATCGATTCATTTTTGGCCAGCAATTTTAGGAAGACGGAAAAAGTATATTACATAGACCCAATATTTCACTGGTATTTTCTTTTAACAACCTGAAACGATAAAAGGCTCAGTCGACCTCGGCAGCGTTTGAACACAGAACGTAAAGAGCTGAAAAAATGCTACTAAGCATTTTGTTCGACGTACATATAGGTATTAATGATTCAGCCAGCTTTACACACACATGCACAAAAAGAGACTTTATGTCACATAACTTATATACTGCCTATACTGCCTATGTATGCGCGCACGTGTATATATATATATATATATATATATATATTATTTTGCTTAAAAGAGTTCTAACACTGTCTGTTTTTTATGTTTTATTTATATTCCTGCAGAACTAATGTGGGGTATAGAATATGGAATATACAATATATAATATAATATACAATATATAATATAAAATAAAATAAAAATGGATGGCACCATGAAATAAAGTATTGAATGTAGATGAAATATTGAGTGTTCAATATAAGGGATCAAATATATAAATATATATATAAATATAAATATATATATA
>NC_068995.1:39240901-39243414 GCF_001194135.2 Octopus bimaculoides | reverse complement strand
GTGAATGTTTGATTTTTGTTGCTGAGGTCAAACCTTGCCTTTGTTAATAGTTTTTTCAAGTTTTTAGGTTGTCTCTTACTGAGAGTTATATTTTGATCTGTAATGATATTTCTCAATTCCTTACTTTGTGCAAGGATCGGTAAGTTCGCTTTGGCGATATTAAAGATGTTCTGGTGGCATGGATTTTGTGTCACTATAAATGGAATGATCTTTTCCTGTTTGTCTTTTCTTTGCGGTGTCCTCAGTTGTTGTATGGGTATTTTCGAATATATATATATATATATATATATATATATGTCTCTGTGTGTGTGCGTGTGCGTGTGTGTGTGTATATATGAACATATTTCTATTTGTATCAATTATTCTTTGCTTCTGCTTTTCAGTGCTTGGCATTTGGTTATATGAAAATCACGAGTTCGCAGGCTGTTCTTCACTGAACTACTTCGATAAGAACAAGCTAAACAGTTGGGTTAACACGGCGAAGCTGACAGAGGAAGCTGTATCCCATTGCAAACAGAACCTCGCTCTATACTTCGACCAATTCCAACAGAACATTATGTACCGACTTGTAGGTATGTGTCTAATAATAGAAAAATCAATACCCTACACTAAACCTATTTTATTCGTTATTTTTATGCTTAGTTACGGTGAGTGTATGTGGTGTGAGGAATAGCTTAACATAATGTGATAGAGTGAATTTATAAAATCGAAAACATTCATGACCATAATAGATATTATATTTTTCTGATATGCAGTTCGAGTACTTTATACTAATTAGAAATGTGTCTATGTCTATTTACAGCAATAATAATTATCGGGTTTGTTAAGGGAAATGTAACATTACGTTAAATTACAGGACCCAACGCTTTAATTAAAGGTTATAATAACATTTGACATTCAGCTGTTTGCTATAGCATATAGGATTTCTTTCACACTTGTGCAAGCGATGCATGCACATGTCCACGCGCGCGCACAAGCATACACACATACACCACACACACATACACACGCTAACGAGCAAGGTCGGATAAAGACGCACACACACACACACACACACACATACACACTCACAACACACAGACACACACATACACACTCACAACACACACACACACACACACACACACACATGTATGTAATATGTGATATTTGTAGTTTAGCGGTGGTCTGCTCTTGGACAGGTCCTTAGTATGTGGACCTATTCCATCACTCTCTATACAAGGTAAGAGTGGAACTTTGTGTACCAAGAGTAGACTTATGACGAATGCTGGAGTGGCACCCCGTTGCCTTCTCCAGGAAGGCAGGGTCTAAATTCAGAAAACCTACTGTAATGCATCTCTGCTGAGGCGCCAACGATTTTGTGAATGTCGTGTCCTGCAGAACATCATGAAATTGAATGTTTTGTTCAAGAACACAGCGTGCCACCTGGCCTGGGAACTGAACTCATCATCTAGCGATCGTGAGTGCAACAGCCTCAACAATAGGCCACGCACCTTGAATTATCTTACACACATTCACAACACACACGCACATGCACGCATGCACACACAAAATCCAACGTGCACAAGTTCCTATCTTTTACATTTAATCTTCAGTCATTGAGTTACACACACACGCACACAAAAATGTAATGTATACTGTGTGTGTGTTTTTTTGTGTGTGTATGTGTGTATGTGTGTGTGTGTGTGTCCATGTCTATAATTATGTTTTTACAAGCATATATATACTTGTCGTTTGTATCTGAAGATTTGTGCTCACATGTCAGGCTTCACTGAGCACACATACATTCAAAAACACAATCACTTTCAATATTCTTACGTTTCCATACACATTGTTCATCAACGACCATATTCTTCAATCTTGTCCTTCCTATATTTTATCAGAATACATTGTGATTTATGGGTGATTTGGCAACTATTTTTCGCAGTTTATGTTACAACTCTAGTTCACCATATGTTAGTGTGAATAAAGTTTTTTACAATATTTCTGTTATTTACGTAAGATAGGTTTAACGAAATTTGTTGTACCCGAGATACCGGCCTTGATTTTGTGGTTTAATCATACGTATTTGTTGAAAACGATAATGCAATTATTGTAGTGTACAGAGTCAAAAGGCAGGTTTAGCTAAACGTATTTCGATGGATGCTACACCGACACGAACAGATGTGAACATTGAAAACAAATGATGCATTCACTAAATGTATTGGACAGCTATAACGAAGCGTGGACACATTGAACTTTGAAATAGATTAGTGGCTTGAACTTATGAAACTTAGAGGAGTTGGTCATGGAAGTGTGAAGCCTTTGGCGTGATGTTTTCCACCATGGCATAAAACAGTGTAGTAATACAGCATTTTACACAGCATTATTCCTTCCCCACTTTGTCTCTCTTTTCTCTTTCTCTAAATACCAGTGAATACTCTTCACCCAATTGCATCCCACTTTGACCTAATATATATACATATACATATATGTGCGTGTGTGTTTTAGTATATATATATATATATATATAT
>NC_068995.1:39238318-39240698 GCF_001194135.2 Octopus bimaculoides | reverse complement strand
ACGTATATAAATGCGTATGTATGTGCATGCATTTATAGATTCACCTTTGTTTGTTGTGGTTGTGCATGAATGTATACATGGGTACACGTTCGTTCATGTTATTTCGTATTTTTCACTTATTTTAAACAAAATTATGAAATAATTTCCGCATTCTCTTTTTCTCGTTTTAAATGTCTTTTATTTTCCCAAAACACATCTCCTTCATACTGAACCCTTTCGAGGAGCATCGTAAAATATTACACTCAAATTAAATTATTTCCGATCTTAAAATAGATACGCTGCTTCTTTTTAAGGCCAACCTTATGAGATCACTAATTTATTTAAACTAATGCAGTGCAAATATAATAGAAGCATTCTAAAGTACCAGAAAACAGTGGATAATGAATTAAAATAAGAAGTGTTTAATTGAATTACAGGTCAATTTCAGGAGAATTGTCATCGTCGTTTTCATTTTTGTGGAATCCTTCGTAGGTGTGTAGGATACCGTACATATATCGGCATTTATGATAAGTGTTTCATGTAAAATTAACAGATAGTAGAGTTTACGTTTTAAAACTCATACACACAACTAATCTCTAACTTTCATTTACAAATACACACATCAAATAACCATAAACAATACTCTTAAAGAAGCAAATTAACAAGCACGTTTTCATTATCAAATTGCGCCTTTCCTTTGCCCTTGAGTCTTGTTTACGGTGATACTACATGTATAAGTGATACTATGGATATGATACTTTACTATTAAGCTCTAAATTTTCAGTTCTAATGCATATTAGCCGTTTATTGCTTATTACCATTAATTTTTTCAGACAAACAAAGAAGGAAATGTGGAAGCACTAGATTCGTAACGATTTAGTGATACGCTTGAATTCTGGCGTTCATTTTGAAAGAAATTTGCTGTATGTTCTCATATTCTCAAATGTAAATGTTGGTCTCTATGTCTTAATCATCATGTAGTGCGTAATCAATGAGGTATTTGATATTCCTTCGAAATATTCTTGATTTAGAGAATAACGCACGCGTAGATTGTATCACCTGGATTATGTCCCTATCCACTATCCAGAAGAAGCCATAAAAATAACAGTTAAACACTCTAGAACGTAATTAGTACTACCACCATCAAGAAATTATTCGCATCACATTACAGGACATATTGGTTCGGAATTTTTCCACAAGGCCAGCAAATTCGAGGAGGGGTTAAGTCAGGTATCGTCCCCAGTGCTCACCTGGTACTTATTTTATCGACTCCTAAAGGAAGAAAGGTACAGTTGACCTCGGCAAAATTTGAACTTAGGACGTTAAGACGGGTGAAGTGACCCAAATAATTTTGCCCAGCGTATTAACAATTCTGCCAGCTCGCCGCCGCCTTACACTCCATGACATATTATCAATGTCAAATAATATACTGTCACAGATGGCCCAAGACACCAAGTAAACTCCCTTATCTCACAATTTTCAAAATTCAGCAAAGACCCTACAGAAAAGGACAGGAATCTAAAATCACATATACGTAATTGTAACTTAGCCCATAATTTTGCCTCTTTT
This sequence comes from Octopus bimaculoides, assembly GCF_001194135.2. Taxonomy (NCBI): domain Eukaryota; kingdom Metazoa; phylum Mollusca; class Cephalopoda; order Octopoda; family Octopodidae; genus Octopus; species Octopus bimaculoides. The sequence goes on along the minus strand of NC_068995.1, from coordinate 39,239,150 downwards.
AACCTGACACCAAAATAAAACAAATAAGTCTAAGAACTCAAAAGGGGTATAGGACATACAAAATTACAAATATATGCCAAGAAAACCGATGGCTTGAAGGAAACAAACCTAAGGCCTGCTATATTCACAGATCTCTAAAACTATTCTCACTAACAATTTCAAATTTCCATAACCTGGAAGTTGGGAAAAATTATAGCAATTCTAGTAAACGAAGCATAATCACACAGACTTGTCAGGCGTCCATACACATTCTCAAAAATTCCAGAAACACTAAACTTTGACGTCAATAATCCACACATACAAAGCATCAACGACATTCGCAATATATAAAAGATATAGTAAGTAAAGCAGCAGATTGCAAGTGCATAGTCAATGCAATGAAAAGTAATAGAATTGGAGAGTAATACATTTGGGAAACAGAAAGAAACGAAATACTTATGGAGAAGCAATAGAATAGATCTCTCATGAAGTATGCTAGCTATATTTGGGCATCCAGTCCCCAACAACTTATCATATGTTACAAAACCTTACGTTATGCATCACAAGTTTTATACAAAAGTGGCCACAGACTAAACAAAAACACACAATAAAAAATAGACATATGACGAGTGCAGTTTATCGTTGAAGCACGATTTAATTTATATCGTCCCTGGCACTACCCGAAAAATCTATATCCAAAACCAAGTCAAAACAACATTGTGAAACTCTTTCTCCCCAACATGAACATAAATAAATTGCGCATTGAGATATACACCCACTCAGTGACTATGTGAGAGAAAGAGAGGGGGAGAGAGAGAGAGCGAGAAAGAGACGAGCGAGAGAGAGAGAGAGG
>NC_068995.1:39236028-39238308 GCF_001194135.2 Octopus bimaculoides | reverse complement strand
CACTCAGTGACTATGTGAGAGAAAGAGAGGGGGAGAGAGAGAGAGCGAGTGAGAGACGAGCGAGAGAGAGAGAGAGGAAGAGAGAGAGAAGAGCGAGAGAGAGAAGAGCGAGAGAGAGAGAGAGGAAGAGAGAGAGATCGAACGATGGAGAGTGAGTGTGAGAGAGAAAGAGGGAGAGAGAGAAACATTGATGCAACACCAATACTCCCACGGACCTTTAAACACGGTGTTGGGGTAACTACCATTGACAATAAGTGTTAAGAAACAGTTATTGTCGAGCCCTAAAGTATATGGTCATAAAGAAATAGACACTATAATGCAGTGAGTGCAATATTTCCAGATCTCCACACTGTACCGTATGCCATTCATTTCTGTACGTCAAATTTTGAAGTATGGCTCTCACTTTGGTAGAAATATAATATTACAGGAAAGATAGATATGTTTTGAATCTCATCGATTGGGTGACTACATACACACTAAAGTACTCTTCTATGATGACTCGCTCGGAGCTACACAACTCAGCTACTCTTTTCTGGTTATTTCAGCTGCTGTAACCAGCGCACCTCCCTAGTACAACAGTTGTAGAGCAAGCTAAAAGTGAGGCTTCTTGACAGCAATTCAAACTACAACAAATAAGTAGCTAAATAATTGTGAAATCGTACTTTATATGCTCAGACAACGAGGACTTTGGTTAATGTGGCCCTTATACGAAGAATCTGAAATGTTCGCGATGGCCTTTGCTGGAACGACTCTGGTTAAAGGTCTTCTTAAAGACAAAACAACATGTTAAAAATATTTTCTTTCGATTACACCACACTGCGAAACAGTCCATATGTGTTCAAGTTGAACCCCTGTCACTTCGACGTCCTCAGTTCGATGAGAGCCAGTAAAAGTATGCAAAATAATTAAAAACTCGTATCAGCAATAACAAATTAGTTACAAAAAAAGCAGCCGTAGTAGTTTTAACTAGAATACTAACCTGTTAGAATACGTTAAAAAGTATTACATCATCAATGGACTTTCATATTTTGTGTTGTCTACAATATTGTCGGCGGCCATATTAAGTAGAACTTTGATCTCATTACACAAATTATGGGCCAAACATGTTTAAGTCATAAATCAGTGGAGAGAATACAGTTCAGACTAGTCTACGACAGGAGGATAGGAGTAAAGGAATCAGTGTAGCGATAGTTATTGAGAGAGGAGAAAATAGCGAAATAAACAATGTAAAAAATGAAAAACGGTGAAGTACAAAATCATATGATGGAGAAAAACGAGAATATAGAATGTTCGGAAAAGATGTATGTCTCTGTGTGTTTATGCGCGCGCGTGTGTGTGTGTGTGTGTGTGTGTGTGTGCATGTATGTGTGTGAGTGAGAGAGAAAGAGAGAGAGAAAGAGAGATGACTAGAAAAACATGAGTGAAAACAAAGGAATATTCCTAATGATGGCAAAATATGAGTATAAAATCGAAATGTAGAGAGAAAGTCAAAGATATAGATAGGAAATAACATTGGGACTTAGGTAGAAAGAGGGTGAGAGTGAGAGAGAAAGAGAAGATTGTACTTGTGTGTGTGTGTGTGTGTGTGTGTGTGTGTATGTATGTGTGTGTCTGTGTGTCTGTGTGTATGTGAGCACGTATGTAATATGTACAGAGAAAACGAACAAAGGTTAGTATGATACTGATTAGTGAGAAAGATGAAAGTCAACCCAAAGTGTATGAGAGACAGAGGGAAAGGAAGAAACAAAGAAAGAAGTGGGGAATAGAGAGGGAGAGAGAGGAGAAGAGAGAAAGAGAAGGGATATGATCAGCTATTTGAATAACTGAAACAGAGATAAATAGATTAGAAGAAGTATGAAATAATTGGTAGAAATCATGGGTTATTTAGCTATAAACAAAATGGTAAATAGAGAGAGGAAGACTGAGAAAGAAGAAAAGGTACAAGGAGAAAGTGAGAAACTAACAGAGTGAGAGAGAGAGAGAGAGAGAAAGAGAGATAAAGAGAGAAGGGAGTAGTAATGCTTTATTTTGGAATCGCTCTTGCATTTAGGGAAAGTATTGAAATCATGATAGTTCCTCGTATGCCTATCCTAAAATTTTGGATGGTAGTAATTAATCGGTCGCTTCATGTAGCACCATACTTGTTTTCAAGGTGTCTTTAGAGAAATGTGCAAGATTGCAAATATTCAAGCCAATACACCAGTCTGTGTATACCTTCAAAACATCTGAATTGGACCCTGTAAAATGCAAAATAAAAAAAAACAATAAAAGAAAGAAAAA
>NC_068995.1:39232387-39235257 GCF_001194135.2 Octopus bimaculoides | reverse complement strand
TAGTAGTAGTAGTAGTAGTAGTAGTAGTAGTAGTAGTAGTAGTAGTAGTAGTAGTAGTAGTAGTAGCAGCAGCAGTAGTAGTAGTAGTTGCCCTTGTTGTGGATGGTGGTGTTGGTGGTGTACATGGTTTTGCTTTTTTAATTTACTCTTCGTTATTTTTGAGCTTGGAATAATGTATAACAAGAACAATACCGGGAAATAACCTAGGGTGAGAGAGAGGGGGAGAGAGAGGAGAGATAGGGAGAGAGAAGGAGGGAGAAAGATAGTAAGTAGGAGCGTGTATCTGTATATGTTTTTAAGGGAATGATATATATGCGGATATATCTCTCTCTCTCTCACTCACACACACACACACACACACACACACACACACACACACACACACACACACACACACACAGGGTGTGGAAAGAACTTGAAAGACCATGATAAAAAGGAGAAGAGGGAGAGAAAAGGCGGAGAAGAAAACATACAGAAGTAACGTAGAAAGAAACAGAGAGGCGAAGAGGAGAGAAAGAGGGAGGATATGAAGAATGTGCATGCGATTTATTAGATAACCAGTTTCTATGTTATATTTTCTGTATTGCACATGTCAGATCTTCATATGCATTTACTAATTAATTTCTTATCTTAAATGTAATCCGCGACCTGCCGTTACTCTGTTGTTCAGAGGCAAATAGCTGAATCGTCAGATCTTTGAACAACATGATTTGTAGCATTCTAACTTCAAATATACCGGAGTTAACGCTGTCTATCATAAATCTGGATTAATAAATATAGTACCAGTCTAATTCTTAGAACCTGTTCTTTTCTAGATTGTATGTAACTCAAAAGCTCAATCTTATCATATCACGTTATGTTGATTGGTCCTGGGAATAAGTTTAGGGTACGCATGAATGAAATATTCATCTGTTTATTTATCACGGACACTAATTCAGTTTCGTCGAATTGCGAACAAGAGATTGCTGGTCGTTGAAAACGACAGAGAAAACCAAAATATGAAGCTAAGGAGAAAAGGAAACAAATTTTGTATGTGATCCAGGGATGAACCAGCAGCCCATTATATCTGAAATCAGACGCAAGAATCTAATAGGATGCAATGGCACACTAAAATATGTTCATATGGATGTATTCTTATTGAATAAAAACGGATAAGTTGTGGATGGAATACTCATTTTCAGAGATTTGCTTGCTCGGAATTTATCTAACGATAAACCGGAAGCAACAAGGTTTTAATTCTGTTAAGATTTTTCCTCTTATTTTCGGTGATCGTAGTTTTCCCCAATTCTTTTACAAGTTAGAGTTGGTGCATCGATACTTATGATATTTCAAAGTTCACCAAGCTCACCAAGATTTCAAAGCTCACCAAGATTTCAAAGCTCACCAAGATTTCAAAGCTCACCAAGAATTTAGAATATACACAGTTGACGTTCAGGTTAGAAATCAGTATTTGTTCGCAAGGAGACAAAAATTTCATAAAGTTGCTATACTTTCCTTGGGATTAATCATTGCTTAACGGGATTAGTTCAAAATCTTGGGATGAGTCGCCATAAAGAATACGGTGAAGGAAGATATAAGAGTGTAGAGAGTGCCGTATGAGAGAGAGGTAGCTAGCTGAAAGACGAGAGAATTAAGAGAAACTGTGTATGACTTTTGGTGATGAATCAAAATTTGCCATCCAATCAAAGGATTCTCTTTTGATTGCAGTTAAGGTCTTTACACGAGCAGCATCATAGCTGTCATAGCTAGATGGACTATTCTTCAGCGTACGTCTTAAGCAAAATTTTAAAGTTCTTCATTTTAAAGTTCTTCATTTAGAATATACTAAAATTATTCCTGAGGCTGATGCCATCGTCATTAGAGTTGCCGCGAGACAATTAAGCTCATGATGGTTCTGAGGTCAACAACACCTCTAAAAGGATCTATAACTCAATGAAATCAGTTGTCACCGGAAATCACGTGCACACACACATGCATATATATACACACACACTCACACACGCACACATGCACGCACACACACACACACACACACACACACACAAACACACACACACACACAAAAACACACACAAACATATATATAATAAAACGAATGTTTTACACCTGGTAGCTGACTAGCCGATTTTGCATGGCGACTGAAGGAAGATAAAATTAAAACCTGGTCCAAAGTAAGGCACACAAAACCATACAATAAAATTTCCAGGAGATGCCGACGCTGCTCCGAGGAATCCCTATCTATTCTGGTCTATTCTGTGGACCAATGAGAAAATTATAAATAGAATTTCTCAAAGACTTTCAAGATACCAACACGTATATAAATATACTTTCGCAGAATGCAGCGGGAATGAATTTGAATAACAGTTAACATAATTTACTTTAAGGTATGGATGAATGAAGTTTAGCTTCAACCTCTTCATCCTTATAAACACCAAGTACCTAGTTAACTCGCTTTGTGATCGTGAGTGCACTAGACCACACGTGTGCGTATTCTTACATTTTGGTGGATGCTTGTACGAGCGAGTGTACACGCACCACACAGGTTACGCGTGGGCGTTTATAGAGCCATATTTGTATTTTTATTACTTTTCTCGCTGTATTGCGTGTTCGTTTCTTTTTGCATCAGTGATTTTATTGTTGATCTTCAATATAAACGAAGATATTTCCTTTGTTTTGCTGCTTCTCTTTCTACGAAATGAGATGATACATAGTGGAACTACTATTTTAATGAGTTGTATCTATTTATCACCTGATGAGACACATCAGTACCTTCGGATACTCCTAAACCAGTTGCTAAGTGTCCCACAACTGTGATTAAAACTAAAAATTCTCGTATATTCCATCTTCCGTCTTTCATTTAGCATATATAT
>NC_068995.1:39227778-39231876 GCF_001194135.2 Octopus bimaculoides | reverse complement strand
GGAAGTTTCTCATGAATAACTCAATATATTATAGATAGTGAAGGCTAAGAGCGTCGTGTTTACAATTATGAGGTAGTGAGTTCGATCCCCGGACCAGGCTGTGAGTTGTGTTCTTGAGGAAGGCACTTTATTTCCCTTTGCTCCAGTTCGCTCAGCTGTAAAAATGAGTTGCGGTGTCACTGGTGCCAAGCTGTATCGGCCTTTGCCTTTCCCTTGGATAACATGGGTGGCGTGGAGTAGGGAGGCTGCTATGTTTCGGTGACTGCTAGTCTTCAATAAACAACCTTGCTCGGACTTTTGCCTCGGCTGGTAACTTTCGAGGTGCAATTTCATGGTCGTTCATGAACGAAAAGGGCTTTTACCCCTATTGTCTCTATACTCCTTGAGCTCTATGCATATATACATATTTGTTGTGTTGTGTATGATTTATATTTTACAGGTGAAATCATATTTGACGTAATGGGACAATTTCCAACAGAAATGTGTCGGGTGACCGATGTTTTGTCTGAAGCCTTAATTTCAACAAGAAACTCTAAAAATGTAAGTAATTTTCAATGTCATGACGTATGTGCTTAGAGCTGTTGACCAAGAAACCATTGTTTCCGCCAACAAAAGCCGTATGAATCTTTGTGTGTGTGAGTGGGGAGTGGTAAAGAAGGAAAACAAAAAAAAGAAGTGGAAGAAAAAGGTGACGACAAGAAGGAAGAAGAATGGGAGTAAGTGAGAGAAAGAGAGAATATGTGATTGTAGCGCATATTCTATCAATAGTGTCGTGTTATAGCTATCACGGAGACGGTGATGTATCCGAGTTTTCCAGTTCTTCTCAAGGCAAATCAGCAAGCGTATGCTACGTATGTCGGGGCAGTTTTGCAGCCGTTGACATTTGCCTTCTTAGTTTAAAAACAACGTTTATTTTCTAATACAAAGAAAGTAACATCTCTACACTGACGTATGGCATATGCATGTATGTATATATGTACAAGCAAACACACACATATATAGAGAGAGACAGAGAAAGAGGAGGATTAATAACAGATTAATAATTCATGAGGAATACGTCTTAAGCTCCCTATAAATAAAAGTGCAGCAGGCTAAGGAAGGATTGTTGTGATCGGTATTGTACTCCAGATAATCTGAGATCAAAGTCCATCACCAGTCAAATTTGTAAGTCTATAGTTCCATCACCAATCTAAGACGCTACATTCTTTACTGAGTGATAACGTAAAATAGACAGAAATAGTGGCTTATAAATACTTTATGTATTTATTAAAGCTTACAGCTGTTTCGGATATGGATTTCGGTGTGTTTGTAGTTCCCTATATTTCCAGAGGTTAAATCGATTGATAGATAAAATTGAACTTCGTACATGTTATAGCTCGATTTTTAATTCGATATGTAGGACTTGCTTGGACAAGATATTGTTGGGAAAAATTAAGTCTCTATAAAGGAAAATTAGTACTAATGCATCACCCTTTTAAACTCATGCTGCGAATTTAGGACAAACTGACTAGAAGGAGACATACATATCTGGTGAGTCCCGGGATCATTGAGGGGGGGGGATATTAATACGAAATCCCACCAAATCATTTCCTTCTTGGCTGCCATAAATCGTCAGTGCTTTTATAGAATGAAAATTCGGATTGTATTCGTGTTGATCTTATAAGTTTGATAACAGCAGCACGGTTTTCGTGATGAAATAATTGTAAATGTAATGTATTCTTTGTGCCTGAAAATAAGGTGATGAAAGTGTTATTAATATTTAAATATCGGTTGTGCAGCTTTTGAATATTAATCGTGCATTTTATTTTCACGGCGCTTCTCATTATCTCTATCCTCGATTCTTCGCCATGATGATCATAAACAAAAACAAACAAAAAAGTGGATAATCACCATCATATCATCATCAATATCATCATTATCATCATCATCATCTTCATCATGATCATCATCTCATCATCATCATCATCATCATCATCATCATCATCATCATCATTGTCGTCGACGTCGTCGTCGTCGCCATCATCATCATCATTTCCTCCACCAACCTCATCCTCCTCATCATCAACACCATTAATCTTTATCAGAACTATCATCTTAATTGATCTCAGCTTTTCCCATCATCAGTAAATTCATCAGTTTTACTATGCTGATATAGTCATTAAAAGTATAGTACTCTTCATCGTCATCAATCAATACAACTATCAACTTTCTCATCTTCGTCGTCATTTCCAATATGTTTTTATCATCATCATCATCATCATCATCATCATCATCATCATCATCATCATCATCATCATCATCATCATCATCATCATCATCATCATCACATCGGGCAAACTACATAGCAGCAGTTCTTCCAATTCTTAACGTTCTGATTTCTAATTCCGCCAAAGTCGACAGTGCTGTTCATCATTTGAAGGTCGACAAAATATGTACAAATTGAGGGCTCGGTGTATTCGACCAAATCTCTCTGTGTAATTGCTGGTCTTGTACCAAAATTAGAAACCATAAACATCATCATCAATATCATCATCATCATCATCATCATCATCATCATCATCATCATAGTCCTCTTCGTCGTCGTTGTTGTCGTTGTCATCATTATCTCATCATGACTTTTATACTGATGATGATGATGGTGGTTATAAAACTATGCCTATATTTATGAATACACAATCACGTTCTTCCCTGCACGAGATACAAAAGCACACTCATGTTCACGCGCGCGCGCTAAAAGCGCACATTAGTACATATATACAAACAAATATCCACCCGTCCCCTTTGACAATGAGCATTCAGTTGTCAGATCCCTTGAGATAAATACCTTCTCGTTGGAATTAGCTTGTAAGTTGTTAAGTATTTCTCAAAACCGTTGACATTTAACATAATCCTGAGGCAGGATCTGACATTCAAATTGCATGCATAGTTTATCACCGGTTTAGCCTCGTTTATCACTGGCGTTTCGTCCCACAAGTCACAGTAAATATACGAATGTGTGATAAATGGATCATCTCCAAGTACTTGGTAAATGGAACAAATTATTAGACTCAGTGATACAAATATCGTGGCTTAGAGCAGCGAAACTCCTACCGTTACGTATTTCTTTGATAATCTCCTGTAGGAAACACACCCATATACCTCGTACTTACCTTCGTACTTTTTCTGCTCACTAATCTTCGCATTTTTTCTCTTCACATGTACCTAAATCTGTATAAATGTACGCATCCTCTCATTACATATGTAAATACAAGCGATAGTCAAAAGATTGCGGATAGATGAGAGGTTTGTATGTGGTCGCCGAGACATTATTTTGCGATAGAAGCAGAAATTTCATCTGATTACAGATTTGTGTTATCACAGTCCATTACGCAATGAACGTAACATGCTTGGGATCTGAATGTACAGTGTCATTTCGCATCAGTGTTGAATGAATAAAAGACAAATGATGATCCATGTACAATCTATCTGACGAATTTCAAAAGAGTTTCTGTTCGAATATTTCCCTCTCAAAGTTTGGGCAGACGCGATGTTGCATAAAAATTTGGTGGGGGAGAATGCACGCTCTGGGTTCGAACCCGCGACCTCGTAATTGTGAGAACGTGGGTGAACACACCCTTTCCAATTCTAAGTCAATTGTCTAAGATTAACTTAGAGTTATCAATTTCCAACATTATAAGTCGATTCAATAATTTCAGCATGACCGATTATGATAATATGAAAGAAAGTGTCTGAAAATTTATTATTTTTATTTAATGGTTCCGAGTTAAATCCCCACTACGTGACACTCTTAGTGACAGTCTTCTAATACGAATGTATGTATGTACGTATGTATGTGTGTATGTATGTATGTATGTATGTATGTATCATGTTGAACCGTTAATCCCTACACATTTTTTTCTTTCTCCGTTATTTTACATTTTCTCTCAGTTTATTCTCCGCTCTCTATCCATTCTTTCCGAGTGTTAAGCTAATATACTTATCTGTTGTTCCTTCACAGGTCTTCGTCCTTTATATCTATATCTCTATCTATCTATCTATCTATCTATCTATCTATCTATCTATCTATCTATCTATCTATCTATCTATCTATATATATAT
>NC_068995.1:39226549-39227394 GCF_001194135.2 Octopus bimaculoides | reverse complement strand
TGAAACAACTGTAGTAAACCATAATACATCTGATGTCATTTGTTTATACAAACAAACACACATTTACACATATTTACACATATACATAAATACAAGAATAGAAAGATCGATAGAGGCATGGATATATATATATATATATATATATATATATATATCTACAGGGAGAGAGAGAAGGAGTACCTGTTTCTGTCTGACTTTATAATTGTGTTTTTTTCTTCAGCACCGCTTGACAGCCGGTACCGGTTTATTTAAGACGCCGTGAATTAGCGGATCAGTATAAAGGATTCATAGAATAAGTACGAGGCCTTAAAAATAAGTACTGTGGTCGGTTCGTTCGACTAAAATCCATCAAGGTGGCACCACATTTTTGCTTCAGTGCAATGATTGAAAGAAATAAAAGATATTGCAATTATCGAACCCGCTAGTACGGAATGGAAGTTTAAGTACGATGTAATTGAAATTCACATATGATAGAGATTCTAACGGATATTCCAATACATTAATCTAGTCACGTAATGTTTTAGTAAAGTATGTTACAGACACACAGTGCCTTTTACTACGATTTTTCCCATAAATAAAAATGATGAGACTTTTTGTCTGAATGTGAAAAAAATTTATAACCTAGAGTGATACTGAGATTTAGCTTATCAACTTCCGTGGGAATGGAGCTCCAGTCTAATCTCACAAGAATTTTCATGATTGAAGCTGGAGGAGTTATGGTAAACAAACTATGACCTATTTAATTCACACTAGTTCTATGTTAACCTCGTATACATATATACATATATACATACATACATACATACATATATACATATATATATATACATATATATATATACATA
>NC_068995.1:39224180-39225496 GCF_001194135.2 Octopus bimaculoides | reverse complement strand
ATATATATATATATATTGTCATAAAATTGATTTTCATTACACTTTAGTTAATGGAATTTTATTAGTTGATGGTTATATTTATTGACAATATTTTGCATATATTTAAGTTTCAAAAGGAGCACTTTTTGCTACCATTATAGCTCTTAATCTTTTCTCAACTGATGTGCATGACGTGCTTATCACCTCTTCATTCAAACCGTACCACAACATCGCAAGTGGTCTTTCGGGTCTGGCGCACCTGAGGAAGAAATGCACGAAACATCGCTTTCCTATCTGTGCCATCTTACAAATTTCAAAAGATTGATACTAGGGCTTAGACGAGGCCAGGCTGACTTGTCAAAAACTGTGCCAGAGCTGAGAGAAGCTCTTCAGACCTAATGGAGCAATTTGAACGAAGACGTAGTGATGGACTCTTGCAGATAAGTTGAGAAAATATTAAGAGCTATGCCGAAACGCTGAAAGCGAAGTGTGCCTATTTAAAAATGTATCTCTATGTAAAATATAATGTAACTCTATGCCAATATAAAAAATGAACCTACAAATTTTCATTAACTAAAACCTAAAACAGGTAAATATATATGCCGCACGCATGTATCTGCTCATTTACGGCTCTGTCTGACTGTCTATAATCTATTGTCTCAGAATATTTATTATGCACGATGAATTTATTTTATATTGAAGCCTGATACATCTACAACTAACGGAAATTAGAAGTGGTTTACAATCATTTCCTTCTACATATGATAATCTGTTGAAAAGTATTCATTGAACCTCCGATTATTGTTTAAATGTTTCTTTTTAAATATAATCATACACGAAACGAACACTGATAAATCATTAGTCATTTTCTTCAGACTTTTGTCGCTGTTGTTGTTATGAATATTTACTGATTGATTTGCATTTCATTTCATCTTCCGACAGGGTCTCAACTAGAGACCTAAGGCACGAATATATTAGATTGAAAGAAACTTCGAGAGAATGTAGGCGGTTGATGTCAACAAAATATTTTGAGTCTCATAGAATATTGGTTTCCCAAGTATCTGGTCAAAAAATGTGTCAGTACCTTCCTTGATCATTCCCAGGGCACCTACAACAACATAAATGGTTTTGACTTTTAATTGGCACGTCTTAGACATCTCAATCTCGTGGTCCTTATATTTCGATAGTTTTTCAAATTCTTTGCTAAGATGTTTCCATCAGTAGGCATTGTCATATGAATTCCACAAAATAACCGGTCTTCAGCCAAAATTTGAAACTATTATTATTATTATCATCATTATAGTTATAATTATAATTATAATAATAATAATAATAAT
>NC_068995.1:39222663-39223470 GCF_001194135.2 Octopus bimaculoides | reverse complement strand
TAATGCTCGGGAGAGTGAGAGTCTTTTACGTTTCGAGCCTACGCTCTTCCACAGAAATGAACATGAGGAAATAAACACAGAGAGAAGAAAAAAAAGCTTTAGGGGCTAGAGGTCAATCATGGCGGTTGGCTGGACAGAGGGGGTTGGACAGGAGAGCTAGGGAGAAGGGGAGATATTAAAGTATTGCTGATCCCCAAATAATAAAGTATTGCTGATCTGTCGCAGCGTTACTCATTTTTTGCCAGCTGAGTGGACTGGAGCAACGTGAAATGAAGTGTTTTGCTCAAGAACAGAACACGTCGCCCGGTCCAGGAATGGAAGCCGCAATCTCACTATCATGATGCTGACACTCTAACCACATAGCCACGCGCCTCCACCCGTAGTGAATACTTTGCCTAAAACTTCGTATTTTCTGATATTTCCATTCACCTGGGTAGCAGAGTCTAAAATATCTGCGAGCCACCCTTTCATACTTCCAACTTGTTTCTGCTGTGCATTATGATGTGACTAAGTATAAAATGTCTGAAATACCGCTTATTTCATTTCATTTATGCCGATTAATTAGATTTAAAAATTAATTTTACGAAATGAATACAATCATAAATAAAAATACGATTAAGTTACAATTCAATGCTTACGAAATTAACGGAAATGGTAATTAAAGAAACAAATTTTATGAAATTTTGTAAAATTTGTTAAGTTTTGTCAGAAAATTTTATCATAAAAGAAGTAAAAAAAAATATGATTAAAAAAAGCGACAACCATGACGACGACGGTGACGACGACTCAGATAACGATGCTGCTGCT
>NC_068995.1:39219206-39222402 GCF_001194135.2 Octopus bimaculoides | reverse complement strand
GATGATGATGATGACAGGGACGTTATGACAATGATAACGACGACGGCGACGACAACGTTAATGATGATGACGAGGAGGAGGAGGAGGAGGAGGAAGAGGAGGGGGAGGAGGGTGGCTACGACGAAGACGACGACGCTGATAATGAGGACGATGAAGATGACTATGATGATGATGATGAGAAGGAGGAGAAAGATAACGACAGTGACTACAACGACGATGATAATGATAATGATGATGATGATGATGATGATGATGATGATGGTGGTGATGCTGATGATGCTGATGACGATGATGATGATGATGATGATGATGATGATGATAGTTATTAGAATTAAAATGGAGACGGTATGGTTTTTTCTTTTATTTCGTTGTCATATTTCTTTCATCAGTCGCCAATCTCTGTTCATGTCCAATAGTTGCGAAGTATCAGATTGTGGAGTAGACGATAGCCGTCAACGATTCTTAGGTTATCATATAAGTTTACAGAAGCCATACTGGTGACAGCAAATGGATTTAAAAGAAATAAAAGTCAAAGAAACAAAATAGAGAAAAAAAGAAAGGAAGTGAGGGAGAGAATGACAGAAAGAAAATTAGAAAGGGAGAGAGATAAAGACAAAAGAAAATTAAAGAGAGAGTGAGAGAGCGAGCGCGTGCGAGAGAGAGAGAAATTGATAAAAAGATTGGTGGTAGAAGATGCTATATCCAGTCAATACACACTACAATAGACCTCAGCATGAGATGATAAGGAAACAAGCAGGATCAATAATGACAAACAGAACAACCAATACTGTAATTATTCTTTGTATGGAAGAGAAGCATCGTCCTGGTTCGGTCTAAAGTGACGTTAAGTTTATAATCAATATCGCTGATGTCGCATATAATTGGTTTTTAGGGTTCAGAGAGATCAGGATTATTGAATTAGAAACACACAACACCGAGAGAAATGAGTTCGTGTGAAGAATAAGCAATATGGAGATTAAATATAAAACAGAAAGATTTTCTCTCTACCGTTGACACACACATGTTTACAAAAAGTGTGTTGTTCCAAAGGTATCATATCTATTGCAATTTCTACACCGTTTCTAGGTGGGGAACGAGTGTGTATGTGCATGTATGTATTTATGTATGTATGTATGTATGTATGTATGTATGTGTGTATGTATGTATGTATGTATGTATGTATGTATCTATCTATCTATCTATCTATCTATCTACTTACCTACCTACCTACCTACCTACCTACCTACCTACTTACCTACCTACCTACCTATTTACCACTATGTATCTATGAATAACTGGTATAGTGGAAATGGAGCGAGATCGGGCTGTCATTGCCGAGTGTGGTCTAACGACCCACAATGATTGTTTTCGTTCTGTTTCCTTGTATGTTTCCACCGTCCTGTTTTTGTTCCCAATTTTAACCCTCCATAAATTCAAAATTATATTTTGGTATTTATGAGAGCAACTGTCTTCGAAGACTCATATTGTAGTTCAATGCTCGAAATGAGGAGTAGATAGACAGCCGTCAACTGATGAAAAGTCATTATTTGTGTTACTTGTCCTTTTCCATTTGTTTTTATCGTTGTTTGCGTATTGAAGTAATTTGTATTCGTGTTTCATGTTGTTTACTCTTGGTGACTTCCTGTACCCATATATATATATGTGTGTGTGTGTGTGTGTGTGTGTGTGTGTGTGTGTGTGTGTGTGTGTGTGTGTGTGGGTGTGTGTGTGTGTCTATATATGTAATGTGGCCTTTGAAATTTCTAGTTTTCTATTGTTGTATATACTTACTTTAAAGGAATCAAGTTTTCAATTTTTATTTTATTTGAAATCAATTTTATTTCACAACCTTTTAACCATTAAAATGTTTCTTTCATTTTACAGTCTCTACATATTCCTGGATATGAAATCCATATCGGAAAGATACGTTGTTGAATTATTATGATTTAGCAACTTATATAACAATGTTCAGTTTAAAAGGGGACTTTCAACAACGATACTTAACTTGCTATAAATAGTAGCCAAATCTCACTCTAGCCGGGATTAGTGTCTTAGTAAAGGAAAGACACACTGGTACAATTTGCTTCTGAGTCGGAGAAATCCGAAAAATCTGAAATGTAAGGCTTTTAATTATAGCGCTACTCGATCAATGCTGAAACATACATAAGCAATACCAATGCAAAATAAAGAGCCGCCACTGTCACACAACAAAAAATGTTTAAATCTGTGAATGGCTAAATTGAATCTGAGATAAATTTTTATTTCAGAAAGATGAACCGAAAGATGGAATTCGTGATGATAAACAGCAAAATGTTATTTCAAATTCCGGAAGCAAGATTAACACGTCCACGGGCAATATTTGCGTAAATCACATAGATACAGGTAAATGCTTAACAAAAAAAAAGAATCCGTTTATATATCTATATACACACACAAACATACACATATATATATATATATATATATATGTATACACTCATACATACGTACATGCATACACATACATACATATATACATATATAATATGTATGTATGTATGTATGTATGTATGTATATATATATATATACATATACAAACCTTGTATCTATCTACAGTAGGTCATTCCATTAGTTTCTTTCGTTTTTGTAAAGAATCGTCATATTCTGTCTGTGGTCCAAACACATATCATTTACATATCATTCGCCTTGCATAAATGTATCTATCTATTTCTTAGTCTATTCAACCGGAGTCGCCTATGGTTTCCATACATTTGGGGCCGCCAAAGTATGTATTTGCCAATGTCTGGGGTCGATGAAATGGACTAGCTCTCTACCTATAATTGCTGACTTTGTCTCATAATCAAGGAGTATATTTAATAGTCAGCATTAAAATACTTAATTTCATGAGAGTGTGCTATGGTGGAAAGACTGATATTAGTCAATAAGTAATAAATTTATATTATTTCGCTGTATACAAGCAGCAGTTTTGCAGTCTTATGCACACACGTATACTCTCTCTCTCTCTCTCTCTCTCTCTCTCTCTCTCTCTCTCTCACACACACACACACACACACACACACACACACGTATGTATTTTGAACGAAATAAGTGTTTCCTTGACTTTAGATGCTAATGAAATGAGGAGCCTGTGAAGCCTTTTCTACTACAGAAATTTCAAGCTTATAGATTTGTTTCGTTATAAATCTTGTATGTATA
>NC_068995.1:39217350-39218893 GCF_001194135.2 Octopus bimaculoides | reverse complement strand
ATATACAGAGAATGAGAGAGAGAGAGAGAGCGAGAGACAGATACATACATACATACATACATACATACATACATACATACGCATATGTGGGTTTGATTCTATGCATGTATGAATGTTTGTATATAACCACCTAGTAGAGAAATTCTAAACAACAGTTTTCTATGAACTATTATAAAACAAAATCTAACACTATAATTGCTATAGCTTCAGACGGCAAGTTTATGCTTAAGGTAAAACGGAAGCATACATGAGACTTAACGACTTATATGACATCGTCATTTATGATAGTGAACATTAATATTGCAAAATACAATCCGGGTGATAACCTTCATACGAGATGATTAACAATGTCCGCTAATTAATAATTAATATCTTCCTGGATACAATGTCAGATTATTGCTGACACTAGAATCTGCATGATCTGAGACGCATATAATGTTTTTGGTTATACAGAATTCGAGTACGTTTGATAAACTTGAAGACAGTTTATGAGAAACATGAACGCTACATACATATCATAAACATGTGGTTTAACCATTCAAACACCATCATTATCTTTACAAATCTTGCTGCATTTCACACACAATTTTTGGTTTATAATTTGACCTACATTTGTTGGTGGAAATTTTCTTTTGAGAAATTTGTCTTGGGTGCCGAATAATACGGTATCTAATGAGACATACGGACATTACTAGGACTACACTGTTTACACCTGTAAATTATGGAACATCAACGTCCATTTTGTTATAATGGCTGGGAGAAAATACTTATGCTGTACATTTAGAAAGTATATCGTACATATCTCTATGTTATTGGAGAATTGCACTGTTGCCGCCAATCCATTGTGGAATATTCTCTTGATGTAAGAGGAGAGTTTCCTTCCGCGATATTTATCTTAGTTTGGCACAATAGTCTTGGGTCCCTTTTTCTATTTTCACAGTATCATCGTATGATATGTTTTCGTCAATGATTAAGTACTTGTAGCATACTTGCGTGGGACAGAAGAGATAATGTGACAGTTGATGCACAGGTTTTTGGTGTTGGAGATTGATTTTCCACGTTTAGCAATCGAATATGAACAATTCTTTCCGTCAAATTTAATTTCTATATCAGCTCCAAATGTTGTTGTTCATTCAAGCTGCTTTCCTTTCTTTTCTATTTTTGCATTGTTATCATAATCATACAGTTACCTTCTCCAGTGAAACCGACTCATAAGAGCTGCTTCCTTGGTTTCATGTGGTATATGTACCCCACCAAAATGGGATGCCGGTCAATTTTGTCAACTGAGTGGACTGGAGCTAAGTTAAATTATGTGTTTTACTTAAGAACACAACATGTCACCCAGTCCAGGAATCGAAACCACAATCTTATGAGCATAAGTCCGGCACCCTAACCACTAAACCACGCACCTGTATATAGGTCTTCAGGTTATCCAAAATGAAATTATGGGTTACATTAATATCTCCAGCAACTGCAGCCATTTGGTCTTTATAGCAGGAATAATAATGGATTTAATGCTAAAATAACGTATATATATATATAT
>NC_068995.1:39211120-39216904 GCF_001194135.2 Octopus bimaculoides | reverse complement strand
TATATATATATATATACATACACACACACAAACATATATGTATGTGCATGTATGTATCTAATGTAAGTGTTCGGGCACATGCACACGCATGTGTGTCTAGATGTGTTTGTGTGTGTGGGTGTATGACATTATGAATTAATGTAAATTCTCCTTTCAGATTCCAAATTATTTTTGAAAAATAACACAATGAAAACTGTGGAATCGAACTCTGCTTCTGGACATTTGCAAGTAAGCTCTATGCTCAGAAGAAAACATGTTTTACATGTGGTATGTTGGTAAAATTTGCTAATTATTTACATATTCTCTTTTTACGTGAATTTCCTCAGCGAATTCGTTCCATTTACTGGAAACAGTGGTGAGATCTTCCTTAAATCACTTTGCATTAAATATATTAAAAGTGAGAAAGAATTGTTGTATGATGTAGGTTGGATAAGCAAAAAAGACGGGATAATCAACGGTAGAGCAGCTTTAATTGGCTTAGCTTGGTATGGCTGTCCTTGGATTAAACAATTTGTGAAATAGTGACGCGAGTGGCATTGCAGTAAGAAGTTGTACTCCCGATCATGGGACCGCGGGTTCAATTTCTGAACCGAGTAATGTATTGCATTCTTGAGCAAAACAACTCATCTCACGTTGCTCTGCGATTAATTCGTCTTATGTCGTATAATCCACCTTGTATCCATACAGTCAATGTCGATTTGGAGGAGTGGCGAGCTAATGTAAACCATAAACTCTTGATCAGTATAAACATCATCCGTGCAGGTTGTCCAGCTACAAATTACAGAACCCACATCTGCCGTCTACGACACGAGAGTACACGATATTTGTGAAGAATAACCTTAACAGGCAATTAATCCTCAAGGGTTATCATTCTACACCATTTCACATTCAATAAGAGAATAATTTCATTCAGTATTGAATAATTTCATTCAAAATGGAATACATCCATTGAAAATGGAATAATTCCTTCCAAAACGAGAATATTTCCATTCAAAATGGAATAATTCTATTCAAAATGAGAATATTAAAAATAAGAATAAAAAATATAGTAATTTTGTTTTTTAATTATTTATTTATCACTAATAATAAGCACACTTTTTGCGTTCTATTCAGTGTCGATTTATCCATATAGTTTATTTCTTTATTTCTTTATTCGTTGAAAAAAAAATATCACATATTATGTAATATGCTTTTTGGAAATAAATAAAGTAAATGATTCATCGCAGCAATCTCTCTATTATTACTGATACATAAATAATTAAAGCAAAAATAATGGTTTTTATTCTCATATCGAATATAAAATGGTATAAAGTTTGTTATATTGGCGTGTGTGTGTTGTAAGAAGCTTGCTTCCCAATCACATGGTTCCGAGTTCAGTCCCACTGTGTGGAACCTTGGACAAGTGTTTTCTATAGCCTTGGCCTGAACAAAGCCTTGTGAGGGGGTTTGGTATTCAGTAACTGGAGGAGATATGTATATATATATATGTGTGTGTGTGTGTGTACGTGTGTATGTGTTTTTAACTGTGTTTGTCCCCCACCGCTGTTTGACAACCGGCGTTGGTGTTTATTTACGTTCCCGTAACTTAGCAATTCGTCAAAATATACCGATAAAATAAGTACCAAGCTTACAAAATAATGGGGTTGTTTCATTTGACTACAAATTCTTCGAGGCAGTGCCCCAACACATATTAATGATCGAAACAAAAGATTAAAGATAAATATCTCTAATTATTCGTAGGACAGTCATACCCTTATTCCAAATTACTCACATTACAAGGCAGTCATACACTTATTCCAAGTTATTCACACAATAGGCTAGTCATACCCTTATTCCAAAATACATAAGAGGAGAGTTACAGCCTAACTCTTATTCAGACAGTGCAGTTGAAGAATTCAGTGGACGTATGTGACTTGAAAAATAAAATCTTACAAAGTTTGTCCAATAAATAATAGGTATTCTGTTGAAAATACAAGCAAAAATTACCTGTATAAGCAAACTGCCTCTGTTGATCCGTGGGTCACAGTTAAGTACTCTGTTGCATATGCTCTACTTTCTATGTATCAATTCGAACAGTCCTGACTTGGTCTTAACATTACAAGAACAACGAATCTATCTTCTTCACGAATTCTACGTTGTAATATTTTGAATCAATAGCTTCAACAGTTTTTATTAGCATTGCCACATTATCTCGTATAATGGGAAAAGATAGCAAATTCCAGACGCTGCACTTTAAACCATTTTAAACATAAAATATCACGGTAGTTAAATAGTTATAAGGTAAAATTGCAACTGGATTTCTACTTTTATTTTGCAGGCTGGTAAAATAGTTGCCCCTCCATCAGACAAGAGACGATATATAGCCTCAGAAATAATAAATTCAGAAATGGACTACGTGAGAATGCTTTCTGGTTTTAAAAACAAATATTTCAAGCCTTTAAAATCTGCACTAGAGTCGAACAGGTAATGATCTCATACTTATATAAATTATAGTTCCTACATTTATAAAAGTTGTGCTATTTATATATATATATATATATATATATATATATAACTATTATACACACACAAACACGCATATACTGTATATACCAATATCTGTGTGTGCGTATACGTGATTATGTATATATGTAACTTTGTGTATGTGTCTTTATGTATCTGCGCGCCTCCTGTCTGAATGCGTGTGTGTATGTGTGTGCAGGCAAGTAAACTCAGGTACAAAGAGTTTGGTCATAAATAGAGAACCAACTTCAGCAAAATGTAAATAATCCAAATGGATGTAATATTAGGCTATTTAGTATATCATGCGTTTAAAATCATTGTTATAAAGTATATTTGAGTACTTCCTGAAGCTAACAGGAATAACTTGCACACACACGTGCGCGCGCACCTGTAGGTATGTTATGTAAGTATGTATGTATGTATGCATGCATGTATTTATGTATGTATATATATATGTATATATGAATGTATGTATGTATGCATATATGGGAGAATGTACGAAAAACAACAACAGACGAGGACAGGTGGTGTAAATAACAAAAGGATGTATTAGTATGACGCTCGGGAATATGGAAAGTCTTTGACGTTTCGAGCTACGCTCTTCAACAGAAAGAATACGGAG
The DNA here is from genome assembly GCF_001194135.2 of Octopus bimaculoides. Lineage (NCBI taxonomy): Eukaryota > Metazoa > Mollusca > Cephalopoda > Octopoda > Octopodidae > Octopus > Octopus bimaculoides. The sequence continues at coordinate 39,213,780 of NC_068995.1, read as the reverse complement.
ACAAGGAGAAAAACACTGAGAAAAAAAAATTGAATAGTGTTCAGTCAACTGTCAATCTTAATATGTATGCATATATATATGTATGTATGTATGTATGTATGTATGTATGTATGTATGTATGCATATACGTATGTATGTATGTATGTATGTATGTATGTATGTATGTTGAGTATGTATTAGAACATTTTGCTTAATATTTGCTGAAATTAAAACACCTAGAGAGAAATTTTCGAATAATGTTATGGCGGTAAACTGGCAGAATCTATATAGTGTCGGAAAAGAAACGGTTTTATTCCAGATCTTTATTTGTTCCAGACCTTTACGTCTGAGTTCAAATTCCAACATTGTTAACATTTCCTTTCGTCTCTCCGGAGGCGATAAAATAAAGTAGCAATAGCAGTAATATACTTGAGACAATAGCCTAAGCTAACACCTTTCCGACCAAATTTGTTGTCTGGAGCCAAATTTAGAAACAGTTTTCTAAATAACTTTCGTTCATTACAACTTTTCAACTCACTCTACTACATATGTGTAACTGCCTACATACTTTCTCTGAAGTCTTTTTATGTATGATTTACAAATCATTTAGTAAGGTATCTTTCGTTAATGGTCGTGTTAACTACAGCAATGCAGTAGCTGAGAGGATCACAGGTGGAAATTCTACATTGTCAGACGAGTCCATGAAGAAGTCATCTCGTAGCCACCAGACTCCATAGAAAGTTCAGTCATATCTCTTTCAAATGGCGACATATTTTTCTTTAAAAAAAAGAGGAAGAGTTACATGTATGTATCTGAGATAAACACTTTTTGTATAAAAGACTGGATTGGCACGATTGGAATGAATTTGGCTATGTCTGCACAGTCATGGTTATCTTCAGGTTGAAAAGTAATGACAACACATTCTTTTCTCCGACTTAAGAATGGATTCTCGACGCAGGCATTACCTGTGCTAGAAATATCATGTAAATCTTTCTCAAAACCCACTGTACTCTGTGGTAAAATGAAGAGAATATTGTAGATTATGCTCTTATAGATACACATTGTTTGAAAAAAACTAAAGATGGCTACAACCTCCTTTGAATATAATACTGTTGTTTGAGAAGCGACTTGGGGATTCACCAAACATATAACAACACTTTCCGTTTACTATAAGCATTTCGTATTTTTCATACATCGCTAAAGCTATGAACGATAATCGAAAGTGAAATATTACTTTATCGCGAAAACATCCATGCCATAAACCCTAGTTTTTCAATTCCTCTGGGCGGAAATAAGGACTGAAATGAAACAGAATGATAGCGAAGAGATTTCTCCGTATTGAACTGAACTGAACTCTACTGTTAAATACACGCTTGGGACTTAATCGAACAGAACGGCTTTCACGAATGAATAAACCGACTAATAGCTGGCCATATAGCGTATCGTACATATATTCTTAACTCTTGTATTAGTAGTTTATGTATTCTCATACATTGTTTTCATCGTTCTTGTTGTTTCTCTTGATGTCTCTTCTTTTGATGCTGCTGTTGGTATTGATTCGTTTAATGTGGTGTACAAAGAGACGGTGATGAGATATAGGTTTGACATATGGCACGGCGTTAATCCAAATGGGTGCACCTAACTCGAAACTCGCCCTCTCTCTTTCTCTGTTTCCACTTACTCTAATATTCCCAGTGTATCTATTTGTTTCTTTCTTTCTATTTTCTGTCTATGTTTCTATAAGCATTCTACATACGTAGGCAGGTCTGTCGCCAGTCGATGTTGCATGCAAATGCTGTAAAGCAATAAAATATTATGAATAGTTGAACTGTCTATGCGATAAATAATTTACTAAACATTATCCATCTGCCTCTGTGTGTGTATATATACATACATACTTACATAAATACATATAGATATATGTTTGTGTAACAGTATGTGTGAGTACGTGTGTGTATTACGTTTTTATGTATTTACTGATGTATGTATCAATGAATGTATATCTATTTTTCCTATTGCATTTTTCTTAACATCTCTATGTAATAGATACATAGTGCTCTGATAGTTAAAGTATTGCTAAAATAATACAATCTAATATATACGCAAGAATACATTTACACAACCTAATGAAGTACGAATGTTAGTGAAATCGATGATTTTCGTCTCCAATTTAGTATTTTTCAAACTCAGATATATTCACACACATATGCATATATTTTCTATTGTTTCCAGGCCTATTATCAGTCAACAAAATGTGGAAATAATTTTCACTGATATACTGATCAACCTTAAATTACACAGGTAAGCTTCTAGTTACGATCTTCGCTACATTTTGGAACTAAGCACTTACGGATTATTTATATATATATCTGTATATTTTTTTGCTGTAAAAGAGTAACTGGAATTTCTTAATAATCTCTGTTGTAATCTTATATTTTTTTAATGGTAAATGACGTTCAGAAAGGCTCAAATATATCATTACACAAAATAATTCGCTTGATTGACTTAGTTATTGATTTCAAACATGAGCACATGGACAGAAATTTGTAAAGTTTTTTTGTTTCTGCTCCTCCAGAAACTTTAGTCTCAATGTTTGAATTTTTACATATTCGCTCTTCTCTGTGTGTGTGTGTGTGTGTGTGTGTGTGTGTGTGTGTGTGTGTGTGTGTGTGTGTGTGTGT
>NC_068995.1:39208766-39210456 GCF_001194135.2 Octopus bimaculoides | reverse complement strand
TGATCGAATCATTGCTATAATCGATTTCCCAATGGTTACTGAATATTTTTTTTTTTCGGAAGCGTCTCTGCAGTAGTCTCACGAAGCCCTTTCCGGAATTCCTTATGAGAAGTGCATAAGGGCAGCTATGTCTCAATTACATGTGTGTTGGCATATCCGTGGCGCTGCTTTTAAGTTACGTATTATACGTGCAGTTTTAAAACATTTTAATTTAATTTTATTCTTTTTTATATAATACATCAGCACGTTACCAGAAATGAACTTACACGCATCCAGATGCAGCAAAATAATATATTGATTGCTAATTTCCAGCCTGTTGTTAATTTGGAGCCCTAGTCTGTCTATGAGGATAGCTTCCTTAATGCTTAAGCTTCCCAAATCTCTGTCATTGGCCTCAATTGTGACTGTTATGCTTTTGTCGGTGTTCCGCCATATGTCTAGATGTTTTCTGAAGGAGGATGCTCACGTATAATACATAACTTAAAAGTATCACTGCGGGTATGACAACAAACGCGAGCGAGCTTGAGTCATGGCCTCACGCACTTCTGATGAGGAATTCCGGAAGGAGCTTCGTGGGACCATTACAGAGACGCTTCCGAAGAAAAGAAAATTCAGTAACCGTTAGAAATTAGATTATAGCAGTGACTCGATCAATTCCTAGCAATATCTGAAGAAAGAATTTTTATATTCCGAAATATTATACCAGATTTTGAATAATTAAATTATAACAGTTATTATAGTCCATTCTGCATTTTCGTGCCATTCAAGACACGTTATATTTCACAAACAATACACAATGCTTCCAGCGAACTACAATAATCTCATATATGTATATATATATATATATATATATATATATATATATATATATATATATATATATATATATATATCCGTTTTCAATCTTTTTTATTAGTTGTCCTATATAAATAAATGTGTGTGTAGGTGGGGGTTATGTTTGTTTAGTGAAGGTCAATTTAACCACAGACGGATCAAGACTTCGTAACGTGTCGTTAGTTTACAATTTATACGCAACCAATTGACTCAATCTTAAATGCATTTCTCTGCACATCTGGGGATAGATTTCATGAGCTGATAAGTTTCACTTCTTTATGCAGTTGAAACGCTAAAGAAGTAAAGATTATTATCACATTAGCTTGCTAAGTTATCTAAAGCTATCTTTGTTAAATAAAATCAAAAGCTAAAGAGATTGCCATTAACCTGTCACTTGAATGTAGAATTGGCTTCACTGTCTCCCTCAAATTACATTCTACTGTTTCAAAATATGAAGTACAGATTGAATAATGTACCCATTGATATAATATTCTCAATTAAGATGTGATCATCACTATAATGCCTTAAGTCAAAAGTCTGTTTCCTCACAATTAACTTAGTGTTAAGCTTCAACTAAATTCATTCGTACAGTGAGTATAGGTTATAAATGAATGACAGCTTGTAATTTTACTTTATTCTAGAAACGTTAGGGGATGACTATTGACCAATCGTTTCACCCCGGTACATCGAATAAGAACAATTACACATCGCGTATTTTGTATTCTCGTTTCCACTTCCCCCCCCCAAAAAAAAATGATAAACATTATATTGCGTTCGGTGATTTTCAACCAGATGATCATTGGTTCTCTGCATTTTTGACAACTGAAGAGCAAAAATATATATATATATATATATA
>NC_068995.1:39203739-39208239 GCF_001194135.2 Octopus bimaculoides | reverse complement strand
TCTTTCCATTCTGAAATGCTTGGCGGAATTTCGTCTGTCTTTACGTTTCGAAGCGGCCGCGCGTGCTCGGGCGGGACGCCAACGACGACGACGACGAGGAGGAGTTGAAAAGCAGCAGGCCCGCCTTTCACTGCACTTGGCGTCCTCATCTCTATCTCCCGTCCGCTGCCGCGGCCCACCGCTGCACGAAATCGGCCCCTCTTGCTTCGACCTGCAGCAGCCCGGTGTGCGGTAGTCGGATCGTAAACCGTTTTGCTCGGCAAACTCTTTCTTTCATCCTTTCGGAGTCGATAAATTAAGTACCACTTGCGTACTGGGGTCGATCTAATCGACTGGCCCCCTCCCCGCGAAATTTCGGGCCTTGTGCCTAGAGGAGTAAAAAAGATTGTTTTCAAAACAATCTAAATAATTTCTTGATAATGTTCGTGTTACCCTGTAGCTCACCCTCTCCATCAAGTCAACGTTGCCTGAACAAGAGCTCGATATACCATGCTTCAGATGTCGAAGTGATTGCTGAGCAACGTGCGATGAAGTGTTTTTCGCATGAACACCACGCACAACCCGGTTTAGGAATTGAAATCATGATCACTAAAGTGACACCCTAACAACACACACGCACATGCACACAGCCTCACACGCACATGAACACACGCAGGTACATGCACACGCACACATACATATCTATCTATATATATGTGTGTGTTATTTCTTTACTACCCACAAGGGGCTACACACAGAGGGGACAAACAAGGACAGACACACGGATGAAGTCGATTATACCGACCCCGGTGCGTAACTGGTACTTATTTTATCGACCCCGAAAGGATGAAAGGCAAAGTCGACCTCGGCGGAATTTGAACTCAGAACGTAGCGGCAGACGAAATACCGCTAAGCATTTCGCCCGGCGTGCTAACGTTTCTGCCAGCTCGCCTATATATATATATATGTGTGTGTGTGTGTGTGTGTGTGTGTGTGTGTGTGTGTGTGTGTGTGTGTGTGTGTGTGTGTGTGTGTATGTACATATACATACATACACGTATGTGTGTGACGAGTTTTCCAATTGTTTTGCGTCTTTAACGTTTGCTTCATGTTTAATGATGACTGGAAATTATGCCAGAAGACAATTATCAGAATGTGTAGTTAATTAGCTCCACGTGCTTTGAAATATGCCTCTATAACCATACAACTATGTATGAAGGCGAATAATTTCCTTACCGTTGTAGTTGTTGTTGTTATTGTTGCTGTTGTTGTGATGTTGGTGGTGGTTGGCATTACATGTCTTGTTGCTGCAGTTCTTAATGCAGTTTTTCATACTTTTTTGTCTGCCTTGCAACAGGAAACTCTGTGATGATTTGAAGAAACGATATTCAGAATGGGAAGGAATGTCTACCTGCTTCGGTGATATTTTCGTCATATTCTGTCAAAATTTAGGAACCTACGTAAATTTGGTGAACAACCATGAAGCGATCCTGCGATGTATTGAGCGTTGTAGAGAGCATATGCCGATCTTTCGTGCATTTCTATTACGAAACGAACGTAAACCAGAAGCCAAGATGTTGACGTGAGTTTGTTTTATGTATGTATGTATGTATGTTTGTAGTATTATCTATCTATCTATCTATCTATCTATCTATCTATCTATATATATATATATATATATATATATATATATATATATATATATATATCTGTCTATCTATCTATCTATCTATTTATCTATCTATCTATCTATCTATCTATCTATCTATCTATCTATCTATCTATCTATTTACAGTTTACCTATTTCACGTGCGTTCCATTGTATTGTATTGTAACATCGCCTAGGGTATATTGCAATATATACTTCTTAGGTAAACAGTTTTCATTAGATCTTTATTTTACAGTGCAGTTCATATTTATAGCTTAACACGATTCTCGTTATGTTTCTATCTAAGAATAGTGGGATGCTAGAATAGTTAGTGTACATCAAAATGCCTAGCAGCATTTCTTGAATTCAAATCACACGATCAACTTTATCTTTCATTCTTCCAGGCTCAATGAGATAGAAACCATCAAGTACTGGGGTCGATTATATCGACTAATACTTCTCAACAAATTTCTGGCCTTGTGCCTATGTTATAAAATTATCTACTATCTCATTTGTTTACAATCTTTTTTTTACATTATACTACGGTAAGAATAATGTAAAAAAATGTATGTTACGGTGGCACGTTGGATTGAGATTAAATAAACTATTTAAACATTCAACATTTGGAAAATATATATAAAGTATTGTTTGCCTTGATTTATTAATCATGTTTGTGTGTAACAATATCATGAGTAACAAGTTTTGTAAGAAAATCAAGCATTAATATAATTTTATATTAATTTGAAAGGAAATACATTAATTATATTTATTATAGTGTATAGCTTCGATTTCTTTCCTTGATTTATCAGTCGTAGAAATAATAAAATTGCTGTGTGTATAAAATGTCATAAATAAATTATAAAAGTATTCGGCTCACCGTTTGGAAAAATTGATTTAGGTTTTCATTTATCTTTTCATTTGATCAAGATTAATTTAATCTCGCATGTAACCTACACATAACTAAATGTTTTGCTTGAGAAAAAAAAGGCACCTATTCACCTATTGGAAATTTTTCAATATCATTAGCTCAAATTACGTAATACGTAGTCTGATCAATAAGTATCCGGACTGTTGCCATAGTAACGAAGCTATAGCACGCAGAGTGAAACCGCTTGGAACAGATTGACCTTGAACTCTGCTGTACATGTACACTATGTTTTAACGTTCTAGCCCTCTTCCACTATTTATAGCAATGCTTGGAAATAACGTGTGTAACGTGTGATCGTTGCATTGAATATGGCGGAGAAAGATAAACAGAGAATAAGTTTGATGATACCTGCTCAGAGTCTTACGCAAAGTTTTGAAACAGTTTTTATTGTTCTCGTCACAATCAAGGAAATTTTGTGCAACTGAAATCCGAGTGTTCTTTTGGTCAGCTGAAAGCAGTTTTGGCACAAATTTGACAGACATGCGTATCATACCCAAATCTTCAGTGATAATGGACTGAACTAATCCGTAACGAATCTGCACATCCTCTGGTAACTCACGGATGGTGAGTCGACGATTTTCCTCCCACAGCTGCACGAACATATGCGATGTTTTTCTCAGTTCTGCTGGCTGCGGCTCTCCCAGAGCGTTCGTTACTATCGACATTTTTTCGGTCGTCTTGTAAAAACCCGAACCACTCGTACACTTGTGTGTGACTCATACACTCCTCTCCATACACATTCTGCAACTTTGTGTAGGCCTCTCAGCAGGTGTCACCACAACCTTTTTTCTGTTATGGTCAATGCGACGGTCATAAGTTACACACGTTATTTCCAAGCACTGCTGTAAGCAGGAGAAGTGAGCTAGAACATTAACACTTAGTGTGCATGCACAGCAGAGGTCAAAAGTCAATCTGTGCCCCGTGGTTTCACTTTGTATGCTTTAGGTTCGTTACTCTGGCAACAGCCCGAATACTTATTGATCAGGCCTCGTAAGTAAAATATTTTCACGCACACAAGAAATCTTAGAAATCCGGCATATATGTATGAAACTTGTTTCGCTGGCGACGTCAAATAAAACCAAAACTTGTCCGAAGTTGCACTATAGCTACTAGAGTTCAGTTCGATTCCCATTTAATTTTCAATCACTTTGAATTTCTTAATTCTCTCCTTTGTCCCCGATTGAGAAGAATTGTCAGTAACGCTAATGATTTTCTGCAAATTACGGGATGACTTTCGGTTGATTAAAACTGTTATGGGTGTGTGTGTGTGTGCGTGTGTGTATGTGTGTGTGTGTGTGTGTGTGAGTGCGTGTGCGTATGAATCTAAGGTCACTGTGCTCAATCATGCATTGAAAGAAGGAATCTGAACTATAAATGGTTAATAACTTCTTTCTACCAATCTCATTGTCTATCGTTATCTACATCCATACTCTCTCTCTCTCTCCCTCTCTCACGCACACACACGCACACACTCACAGATACACACATTTTTTGGAGTGTTTTATTTTCTGTTAATGTATCAAAAGGAACTAAAATTAATTGCCAATGGGAATTGTGTCTGCTTTGGGAATGAGTAGTAAAGTGTGTTTTAATTGAATGAATTGATGTAACTAATGTAGTTAAAACTGATTATTATCAAAAAAGAGGATCTATTACATTTTTTACGATATTGTTTGTTTATTGCAAGAGAGCCTCTGCATGTAACATTGCTGAGAGGCCTCCCTATACTGAGTGTTGCATACCCTTCATAGCAGGAGGGTCCTATGTCTTTGGAAGCCCGGGGTAATTGCCCTCTTCAACCCACTATAAATCCAGCCCTGTATGTGTGTATATATATATATTTATATATATTTTATACTGTGAAACTTAATTTAATTTTAATTTTTAATAAATTGATTTTAATTGAATTATTAGCTGTAATTTGGGATTTTATCCCTAATATTAT
>NC_068995.1:39200589-39203132 GCF_001194135.2 Octopus bimaculoides | reverse complement strand
TATATATATATATATATATGTATGTATGTATGTATATATGTGTGTGTGTGTGTTTGTGTGGTTGAGAGTGTGTATGAGTACACACACATAGAATATATATGGATGTGTGCCTGTGGGTGCATCCATATGCATAATTTTTGCATTCATATACACTCCCACGTACACACATTTACAGTAGGCCGTAAAGAAAATGCCTAACAGTATTTTAATTGAAAATTTTTAAGAGGTAACCTTTACTGCTGAACACATTGTGTATTATCTAATACACATCTAAGTATGTTATTACTGATATTGATATAATGAGATAACGACTGCATACTGTAGTTTCGCAGCACAGTTCTTTACGTATGACAGAGCGGAAATTTACCTCACAAATTTCATCAAATTTATACTCACTCACATTTTCTTCTTTTTCTTTTCTTCTTATCATTAATAAGTATGTTGTTATAGTGTCGCATAATGTGAAATCATATTAAGAGTGGCTAAGGCGGCGAGCTGGCGCAACCGTTTGCGCGCCAAGCAAAATGCTTAGTTGCATTTCGTCCGTCTTTACGTTCTCGTTTAAAATATCACCGAAATTGACTTTGCCTTGTCACATTTCGGGGTCGATAACATAAGTAATTGATCAATGTAATTGACTAGCCCCTCACCTCCCTCAGAATTTCAGGCCCTTGCCTACAGTGTAAAGAATTATAGTGTCAAATGACTTGTCACGTGAGTGTAATTAAATGGTTTTTCAATCATACGCTATTTATCACATCACTGGGTTTATTGTTTGCCTTATTAGTAGAGTATAAATGATAGCCCCTTTACATAGTATTCATGCTATTGTTGTTCAATTCTTTCAAGTGTCTTTCCTGTTTGGTTTGCGCCAGTGTCAAGATACTGAGTTTCCATGCAAATCATATGGAATGGCACGTTCCAAGTGTTTCGTTTTATCTATTGTTTGATATGTACCCATACAGAATCATCAACAAATGAACGCCTGTGTGCACACAGAGTTGGATAGGTATTTCGTGAGTGTGAAAGTACGCATACACATTAGTAAAAGTATACGTGTACGCAGGTAGGAAGAAAAGAACGTATGGTGGGAGGCATGATACCTAGGTAGATAGTAGTAACTGACCATCACATTTGATGGGCTGTCATAAGCCCATCAAAGGTAATGAAAGCGTCGATCCAAGACACTCATGCCCCTCCTCCACCAGCATATGTTTTTCATGGGAGCGGACGTGGCTGAGAAAACCGATACGAGATAGATAGATCCTGTGGCATTAAGGCCATCGAAAGTGGCTCCGAACAACAGATGCAGGCGGTTGATGACGACTTCTCCTTTTCCTTCATGCAGTCTCTTGCGTTCGGTTTCAAAGCACTCTATTCCAGCATGGCGCAAGGGCCTCAATGCGTTCTGATTAACAGCCAAGGGCTTTAGCTGATTGGGTGGGACACCGCATAAAATGATTGACCGCCTGAGATGATCGTGCAAACGAAGGTTTGGACGTCCATGGGGCTTACTCCCAGTCTCGATCTCTTTGAAGAGTAGCATCTTTGGGAGTCGATTAACTGGCATCCGAATCATACTGGCCGACCTAACGGAGAAAATGACACATGTACAAGAAAAACAAAAGGATCCTAATAAAAACGAAAACAACTCAAAGCCTTCTATCAAACCAACTGAAAGCGAAAGTACAGGAGCAACAAATTTATGTATAGAAATACACAAGCATTCACGCACGCGCAATGACGTATGTCTCTGAGAGAGAGGTTATTGGCAAAATCCACCACCGTCCATTAAATTACAACAATATCAGGTTTAATACACGGTTTTATATCAAGTCTGTTGTGAAATACAAGAACGAAATATGTTTGTGTACGTCTGTGGAGTATGCAGGTATCTATGAGTGTAGGCATATATATACATATATTTATATGTATGTGTATATGTGTGTGTGTATACATATATATGTATGTACCTATATATATATATATATATATATATATATATATATATATATATACATATTCTCACGTATATGTCATCAAGAAAGTATAGTTGATATATATAATATATAACACTGTTCACATTTACATTTCAAATGAAGAGCGGTGAAGATCAGTCACATTTCAACAGAATGCTATTGGTTTCCGGCCTGAGAGAGATTCTAATGTCAACATAATAAAGGTCATTTTTCTGGTGACCTATAAATATCACTTCACATCTCAGGTGAGATTGTTGTGTAATGGCTAAGTGGTTAGCATCCAGCATGTAGATTTCCATTTTCAAACTAACTGTACACGTTTTCGTTATGTATTGGATCAGAACAGTTTATTTTGCATACTTTACTATGCCTTGTGTCTACAGTTGAAAGGATTATTATTATTAAAGGATACAATATATAAGCGCAATACATACATACATAAATACATACATACATGCATACATACATGCATGCATACATACATGCATGCATACATACATGCATGCATACATACATGCATATATACATACATATATACATACATACGTACATACATATATATAT
>NC_068995.1:39195677-39200083 GCF_001194135.2 Octopus bimaculoides | reverse complement strand
AGGATAATATGCTGTACCCAACGACTTGCTGACAGTGTATCCCGTTGAATTAATTAACTTAATTTGTAACTAAAGTGACAAAAAACTACAAAGTACAAGTGTTTATGACAAACCATGTTATATTGACAACCGGGTTTACAAATAAAAGTACATATATGTATAATTAGCAGACCATCTTTACTTAACAATCAGGAATATGGATATATGGTAATATGTAATGAGCTCTTTTCAGTAAACTTATAAAACTACCGCCTCCTCAAAAGCTAAATATAATGAGTTAGCTTACATGAATAGCATTATGAGCAGACATTTAATAACTGCATCCATGCTAGGGCGAAGTCATTATTGTCAATTCTATTTGGCCGGTATAAATGATAAAGTGCAATGTGTAGTAAATAGCTTATGTTTGTATAAAGTTAAGAACTTATGTTTGTCATAAAGTTCAAGGATTAGCAGCGGAGGCAGGAAGAGCTGACGCGCTATACATGTACCACAGAAATGTTGCTCTCATGTTGGCACTTTGATGGTTATATGCTAGGATCTTCAACTGCTAGAAATATCAATGTAACTCATAATGTTTTTCGTAGACTACCTGAAGATTTATGCTAAAAGTGTTAACAAAACCAAAAAACAACTCGAATTAACAACATTTTCAGTTGATATAGGCATGGAATTTGGCCAAAAGAAATGTTTCTTTTTGGTTGTAGTATGAGGAAAGTCACTCCCCCAAACTCCAAAAAATTAGTATCAACGGTCTCTCTATATCCCTCATTCCACACTAAGAATGTTACAAGCACCTAGGCATAGACGAAAATGTATCATATGATGGCACCGTGAATAAAGATAGTGTGACCCCAAAATAGTACAAAGGGACTTAGGAAATATAGCAGTCGGACTCTCCTCATACCATAACCCCAAATGCATTTGCAGCACCAGTGGTGATCCGAATATATGAGGTACTTGATTGGTCTGTAGAGGAAATCCACTCCATAGATATCAAAATCCGCAAAATCCTGACAACAACTGGGAACTTCCACAGAAACAGTGATGTTGACAGGCTCTACCTAAGAAGAAATGAAAGCGATAGCGGCATGAGATTAGTGCAGACGGCCTTCGAATGTTGTATGGTATCACTCACGCAGCACCTGTTAAACAACAGCAGCAAACATTAATATATAAATGCAGTGCTGAAAAGAGAAGTGAGCAACATCGTACGAGTTGGAAGTGAGCTCCTCTTGTAACACTCTCTTCCTGATGATCTATACAGCCCGAAAAGAGCTGGGCACCCTTACATCAGAGAAGACCTGGATGGAAAGCACTCAGCATACCAAAAAAGAAAATGACTATGCATATGGTTGCCCGGAAGCTTGAAGAAGACAGTAGAATTGACATGAATCGTAACCTCTCTTGGACAGAAGATCACTACATCAAATCACACTTTGAGGGCAATGCGTTTGCAATCCAGGAACAGGAGATTGCCACACAGTACGTGGTCAACAAGAGAGACAGTGTCGCTCTTGTAATACCAAGGTGTAACCGCATGTGTAGGCTATGTCATGTTGCTATGGAAGTCACTACGCATGTGATTAGCAGCTGTCCCAAAATGTCGTCACGGTACTACGTCCCTATGAGGCACGATGCCATTTACAATGCGGTCCGCGAAAATTTACTATGCCATCCGCGAAAATGACTATCCTGAAATAAACTTTCAAAAGCCCTCTGTTATGGAATACATTCATGAGCACCAGTTCAAGGAATACTTGTGGAATATTCATATCAAAACGTGTCAAATTTAAACATAACAGGGAGGATATTGTTGTTTGGGACAAAGGGGCAATGGTATGTATCATCATAGAGGTCAGGTACCCTGCAGATATAAAGACCACTTGAAACGAAAGAAAAAGAGGATACCTATGGACAACTGATTCGAAACCTCAGGCTTCTATATCCAGACTATGAATTCATATTCATACCAATAATAATTGGAGTACTAGCTTTTGTTAGTAAATGCTTAAACGAGAATCTGCATAAACTGGGATTTTCAGAAAGAGAAATCGACCGGCTAATTCATACATGACAAGTGGAACAGTAAAAATATCCAAGACTTTTCTCAAGTTCCCAATGTGAATTTGTCTGTGTTAACTACATTCCAAAGATGGAGCCTTGTATCTTTGTTGGAAGCCGACTACCTCTTCAGCGGAAGATTTATAATTGTTAAAAAATAGAAGAGACATACATACGTAATAAATTTCTCGTCATAAAAGGTACTGAGGCTAAAGATCGATTTAGGTTATTTAATAATGCTTATGAATAAATACATTCTAGCTGTGGCCATCTCTTTTCTATCCTTCTTAAGACTTGACTTACATTTCTTGCACATTGTCTGACCATGCGAATGTTTGAGGCAGACTCAGGTTTCACATCTGAAATCATATTTCATTTATTTCATAATATAACAAGATTTATCAAGGGAGAGAACTGTAAATATAAAAAAGAAACGTGCTATAAGAGTAGCCTACCTTGCAGATAATTTTTTTATTACGGTTTTCATCGTTTGAAATATTTCACTACAGTTTTATATTGTTGGAAATTAGTTGTCACTAATACGAGGAAGTCGTTTATATCATTAACGTTGACATTTTAGATGTTAACGTTTGAAATATTAAAGTGAAATAAATTTGTGATTTAAATTAATAATTTTAATTTTTTCCAAATCTTACAATCATTCTGTTGCATCTGAGGAGAGTCATTTTCTCTTTGTGCCTTATAATTTAACACACTTACCGGTAAAATTTCCACTACTTTCTTATTTCTATTTTCTTAAAATTTTCGTTGCGTCTTGCGACGTTTTCAATAGTCAAGACTATTGAAAAGGTTGTAAGACTATCGAAAAGGCTGTAAGACGTAACGAAAATTTTAGGAAAATAAAAATAAGAAATAAGTGGAAATTTTACCGGTGAGTGCGTTAAATTATAAGGTACAAAAAGAAAATGACTCTCCTCAGACACAACAGAATATGCTTCAACACACGAACTCACATAAAAAATCTTGCAAACCAAATCCAAAAACGTAATATTAAATCATTCATTTATTTTAACCGCACCATTAAGTTTATTTTGTGTTTGTTTTTTAATTTATTTTTACTAGGATGTTTAGATGATTGAACAGAGTATAGGCTTTCTGCAATTAGAATATATCATGAAGACGTGAAACTTCTCAGTATATATTTAATACGTTGCATACGCTGATAGTTATAGATTTTAAAAAATCCACTTACAGTACCTTCCTTATAACAATCAAAATGTTTTTAATTTAGAACTTTTTCCGGAGATTTACTAGGCGCAAATTAGTGTGCTGCAGAATTGTATGTATTCTAATAGCAAAAGATCCTGCATCATGATTTAAATTTTTTTCGGTTACTAAGTCACGGTTAGAAATCATTATCACCTTCCTCGAAATACATAAGTTTGATAGGTCTCTGTATATTTAATGCTAAAATATTGCTCTCTCTTCACTGTTTATGGTATAATATATTAGTTTCAAATTTTTGCACAAAGCCAACAATTTCGCCCCCAGTGCTCAGCTGGTGCTTATTTTCCCGACTCCAAAAAGATAAAAGGCATACCTCACGCTAAGAATTTTGCCGACATACTAATGATTCTGCCAGTTCGTCACCTTAATCGTATTATATATTAAATAACAGGAACAACTAAGGTGACTATCTGTCGTACGTATCTCTGCTGGAACAAGCAACCAAATTTTCCATAAAGAACGGCCTACCGAATTAGAAATTGAAACTACAGTAAATAAAACCTTCAACAACCCAACCTGTAACGAGACCCAAGACTCACTGGAAACTTATTAAAACTTCCCAAAAATAATATTCCATGGGGAAATCTGATGAATGAAATATTTCCATACTCAGCTATAAATAAGAACCCAAAACCTTCTGCATCATACTTCACCTTAAACCAAAAAACTAAATATGATATCTCCTCGGCACCCCCACCCCCAAATACGCGTTATGACTTTGCAATTCTAGAAACAATTCATTTTTATAAATATAAGACGTAAGATTGTCAGTACAATCTAGGAAATTGAATTCAAATATAATAACGGGGAGATACTTTAATAAAACGACGCATTACTAAAATATCTTTACAGTCACTTTAAATTTCGGTTTAGTCAGTAGACTAGCCACCTACTGAGGCACATCTTTAAAAGGTATGTTCGATCAAATAGACCCCTATACTTATTTATGTCTCATACTTATTCTGTCGGTAACTTTTTACTGAATCGACCGATTAGCGAAGACAACAAAACTAGCAAAGATTACCATGCATAACAGAATTTGCATATTTCCACAGATGTCTTTCTTCCAATCTGCTTGTCTGTCTCTGGGTTAC
>NC_068995.1:39193749-39195587 GCF_001194135.2 Octopus bimaculoides | reverse complement strand
TATATATATATATATATATATATGTATATGTATATGAATTTAAATAATAGGGGTGAGAAATTCAATATTAATTTGATTAATATCAATTTAAAACCAGTGGCCAAGCAAATGGAAAAATCTGAAGATTCAACAAAACTATATTACATATATATATAAGAGGGTTGACCACTAAGTGGACATCCATTTTACTAGAAGAAGACCACCTATGGTCTGACCACTAAGAAAAAATTGTTCTCAAGAAAATTCAGCAAAGACCAGAACCTAAGCGAGCAAGATAAATGAAAAGATACAAAATATAAACACACAGAATGCAGGAACTGGCGTTATGCGTCTATGGCTTGAGAAAGACCTCTGACCCATTGTATATACGTACATGTATGTATCCGACTGGTTTACATACAATATACCAAATTCATTCGCAAGGTATCGATCAGTCTCAGACTGTAGTACAAGACTCTGGCCCAAACCATCCGTTTTGGAACTGAAATCAAAAGAATGTGGTTCAGAAGGAATCCTCTCGTAAAGGAATGAAGAAAACATTCTTAGAATATTCTTTGAATATTCTAAAATATTACA
This sequence comes from Octopus bimaculoides, assembly GCF_001194135.2. Taxonomy (NCBI): domain Eukaryota; kingdom Metazoa; phylum Mollusca; class Cephalopoda; order Octopoda; family Octopodidae; genus Octopus; species Octopus bimaculoides. The sequence goes on along the minus strand of NC_068995.1, from coordinate 39,195,011 downwards.
ACATACTGATATATGTTCAGCTCGTCTACAGCTCATGCACAATATTTTACATCAATATATTGATTATTTTATCACCAATTTGGCATTTAAGGCGAAGGCTGTATCCGATTCCGCTAGCCATTCTAGTTAGGATCAGACTGAAATTACATTAGCCGTTGTGCTAATGCTTTTTTCTCATCATTGTAACGTACTTAAACACAGTGACAGTAACATGACACAGCTGTTAGCATGCCGAACAAAATGCTTTACCGCACTTCTTCTGTATTTTCGTTCTAAGTTCGAATTCCACTGAGGTTGACTTTGACTTTCCTCAATTTGGGTCGATAAATTAAGCACCACATGAACTTTGGGGTCGATGTAATCGACTAAACTCCTCCCGCTAAAACTTAGGGCCTTATGCCTATAGAGGAGAGTGTGTCATTCAGCTATGCATTTCGTGCCTTATGGACCATCGACGACCTTTTTAATATGTTCTGAACTCCAGGGTATTTTCTATGCTTCCCATCAATTGAATCCCTGCTTCATTTCTTATTCCGCGGCAGTGTCTTGTATGTTTTCCTAAGAGAAGACGTGCTTCCACGCCTTGTTAGTTTTTGATTATTTTTAGGCGAGGCATTGCTTTGGCAATTCGTAAACCCATTTTAAAAAAATCTTTGGGAAGAAGGGACCTCTGTCATTTCTCCTGTCCTCCATCAGAAGCCCTTATAATGACATTACTAATTACTCCAGCGTACTGGATTTAGATAGATAGAATGGGGCATGCCAACACAAGGCCGAAACAGCTGTAAGATTTTGTCCCTTCTCCAATTGCTAGTGTCCATTAAATTTGAAATCTTAATTGTTGATATGACATGTTATGTCATAAGCGTCTATATAGTGTCTTTTTTGCCATTTTGGCTATAAAATAAACAGATTAATCAACGAAATACAGTGTCTGAAAGTTCATGAGTACCTCATGTTTCCCTCCACTTTGTTATTGCTATGTAAATATAGGGTAAAAAAAAATACCCTTTTACCCGCACCCACTTATTGCACTTGGTATAATACTAGTGTAACAATAATTGGGTACCGTCCCAACAGTATATTGGATATATATTATCCCTTGGTGGGTTGGATCCTCAACCCCTAACTATCTTGGATTATATATATATATATATATATATATATATGCCTAACACACCATTGTATTCTTTATGCGAAACCGATTGGTAAGATCAGTCGTGATAGATATTCAACTCTATGCTTTTCGGATATACTATATA
>NC_068995.1:39190757-39192772 GCF_001194135.2 Octopus bimaculoides | reverse complement strand
ATATAAATGTTCACGCACACACACGAGTGTGTGTGTGTGTGTGTGTCAGTGTGTGTGTGGGGGGGGGCGTTATGTGTATGCGTTCGTGTGCGATGCATGTGACGCACGTGTGCGTACGTGGCTTTGAGTGCGTTTACGTATGTATGTAAATCATAAACCTACAATAAAAACGTCGACTCGAAAATTCTGTCACGTGTTTAGTGTTTAGCTCAGTCTGTGTATTATTATTAGAAAGTGTGGAAACAGAGAGTGTGAATCTATGTGAGATGCTCAATCTGTTATAGAATCATAATTTCTTTTGAACTAACGAACATACAAAACGTTACTTTCGTGCGTTAGATATCCAAGGGACATAACTCTGCTTTAAAACTTCATTGTTATCTCCCACAATATCCATACCTATTATATATATGCATTTAGCAGGAAGCCCATTTTAAAATCTTCGTCTGCATTGTCCCTCCGCTGCTGATAGTATAGTAGGGGTTGTAGAATCATTAGAGCATTTGACAAAAATGAACGACAACAGTTCAAATTCCACCGAGGTATAATTTGCCTTTCATCGTTTATTAAAAAAAATACCAAAAGAAGAACGGGAGTGTATTTTCATCTTCTAAACTCCCCATCTCAAATGTTCGCCTTTCCACCTACGTAAGGGATCCTTATCATTATTATTATATTTTTTTTTGTCACCTTTCTTCAGATATTTTTATATTTCCTTAGGTTGAGGAATCGGTTCACTATCGTGAGGTCGTGCGTTCGAGTTCCGGCGCCGTGTTTTGTCGTTCAGTAATACATTTAATTCCACGTTGATCCTGTCCGCTCAGCTGGGAAAAATGAGAAGTACGTGCCTGTATTTCAATGGGCCAGCATTATCACATTCTTTATTTGATGAGTCTCCATCAGTGGAGAGGAGAGGGACGTATGCCTGAGTGATTGCTGGTTTTCCATAAACAACCTTGCTTCGGAGACTAACATTCTAGGTTCAATCCCATAATCATTCATGACCAAAAGGGGTCTTCGCCTTTGTATTTTACTGACCCTAAAACTTTCAGAACTCGCCAAGATGCAAACCTTCATTTACATTCCCAGTAATATTTGCATTAGACCAACCTGAGAACCCAAAAGCAGCAGTTGAAAAGTTAAAAATAATTAGGAGATATAAACGAGGCTATAACTTTCTTCTTATTCTTCATTTGGTCAGCATTTACCCTCTGCCCCTTTTTTTCCACGGGTGTCTGTGGAGTGCTCAGCCACTTGCACGTTAATTTCACGAGCAGTCTGTTCCGTTGATCGGGTCAACTGGAGCGCTCACCGCTGTAACCGATGGATCACCGGTAACGTTTAGATTTCAAATTCCGCTGCCGTTTGTCTTAACGTTAATGCTTGGGCGTTTTATAGAATGTGTAACAATCAAGTAATGCTGTCGGTTCAATTTATGGCATTATGCTTCTGTTAACTACTTCGGAAGTTTTATTAGGGTGGTGTAGAGTAGAGCGAGTAAGACTTTGGCCCAAATGTTGGTGAACCATTGCGATCTACGTTGACATTATACTGAAGTGGAGGACTATTCTATTCGTTCGTCGATAAAGTAACTACCACCCAAATACTGTAGCTGATTGATTCATTGACAAAACACGATAGCGTTGTCACTGCATCACAAATCACAATTACTATTACTATTACCAGAGTGTTGTCGTCGCCTTCGTGCCGCCGCCGCCGCCGCCGCCGCCGTGATCGTGGTGGTCGTCATCGTCGTCGTCGTCGTCGTCGTCGTTGTCGTCGTCGTCGTCATCATCATCATCATCATCACTAAGCCTAACAACGGCCTAAAACATTTAAGGAATTCTCTCCGATCAAGAACCCACACATCATCTCTTATTCACAAACCACATAATTTCTTTTTTTCTGAGACAATTTTCCCAAGCAATTTCCGCTGTCCCGGGTACGTTATCTAATCCAATTTCATTCGTGAAGGTGGTGTCTGCGTATACGTAGATTCATTATATTGATCTATG
>NC_068995.1:39182920-39190390 GCF_001194135.2 Octopus bimaculoides | reverse complement strand
CTCCTCCCACTCTCCCTCTCCCTCCTCCCCCTCTCTCTCTTCCACCTTTTCCACCAGTATATTAAGAAATAACGACTTCCTGTTATTCTAGCTGAAAATCTCACTTCTTCATTTCTCTTTAATTCATCTGCAGCCGCTTTTACTTATCGAACTTCTCAAACTACCAGCAACTTTTGGGCTACATTTCCCCTATGCTTTCTTTCCTTTCCGAAACCATCGTCAGTGACTTCACAACTTCTCATGCCTCTCACTCTTATCACTCTCGTCTCACTCTTTTGATACAAAAGCCGAATCCTTTGCTATTTTCATGTCTTTATACGAACTTTCTTGGATTTCTTAACTCTGTATTCCATGCATATTATTACTGTTCAGATGCTGCATGTTATTCCTAGTATTTTGAGATATGAAATTTTGATCAGAGGAACTGAATTTGCTGAATTTAGTAACTGTATGCATCGCATCATTTGTTATGTTAGCGAATAACAACTGCACTACATTTTAACATACTGCATAGAGAATATGGCTAAACATTTGAAATCTTGAATTCGAGCTAATGTTCTGCGTATGTTATTATAACAGAAGTATGTTGCTTCTGAAAATCTGTTCCCAGAATCACATCCCGATTGCTACAAGCATCCTCAAAAACAGTCAGACACATATTTGGTTATATAATTTCATTAAACGATCAGAATTGCATTCAACTGTAAAGACTAATCAAGTGTAGACATAGGTTAAATATGTAGGTAATATATTTAGGCAGTGAAGGCGCATGACTCAGTGGTTAGAGCGTCGGGCTCACAATCATGAAGTAGGGTGTTCGATTCCCAGATCGGGCTGCGTGTTCTGTTCTTCAGCAAGACACTTTATTTCAGCTATAGAAATGAGTTACGAAGTCAATGATGCTAAGTTGTATCAGCCTTTGCCTTTCCCTTGGATAACATCGGCGGCGTGAAGACAGGAGTCTGGTATGAATGGGCGACTGCTGGTCTTCCATAAAGGAACCTTGCCCGAACTTGTACCTTGGAAAGTAACATTCTAGGTGCAATCTCATTGTTATTCGTGACCGAAGGGGGTCTTTTCCTTTGTATTTAGGCAACTTTCCTGTCAATAAAACGTTCAGAACTCCCCTGAAAACGCCAAACTTCATTTACATTCCCTGTCAAATTTGCGTTAGACCATCCTGAGAACCCAAAAGCAGCAATTGAATTGGCACAAAGACTAGGAGATATAAACGAGGTCATAACTTTCTTCTTATTCTTTATTTGGTCAGAACTTATCCTGTGACACTTTTTCTTCCACGTGAGTATCGCTGCTCTTTCCACGGAACATTTTACGCCACAAAACCAGCCATGTTTATGTGTTGTTAACCATGCAAGTGTTACATCTTTAATTGTAACAGCAGACTTCCAGATTATTTTACCGTCTGGAAAATGACATTAGCTAGAGCGTCAGCGATAATGGATATGTTCCAATTCCGTTTGACCTGTCTGGGCCAAAAAATCTTTGTTCATTTTTTCAATGCATCCCTAATTACTATCGGTCATCCTAAAGACACAACAATTCTTTGTCACAATATAAGTGAATGGAGTTTATGAGCCTTCTCCATTTACTTCAAGACTGCTGCATCTCTAGAACTCAGAGGTCTAAAAGACTTAGAGCTATGTTGAGCGCTCTAACATGACAGCGAATGAGTTTCTCTTCCTAGTAGACGGCGAAGTATACTTTTAAAGGACAATTCATTTATAAGGCCATTGCTTACAAGTTCTTCCCGTTAGTGTTTACTGCTACAATTTTCATTGAACAAATGTTTAACTGAGAGTGTAGAGACCACGAAGGAAATCTTTCATGGTTTCATCAGTTGCTGACGTTAGTAAGAAGTTTATGTTAGACAAAGATTTAACATTTTTTTTATTATATAGGTATTTTCTAGTTCTTGAATCCCTGCATTAAAGTGTAGCATCTAAAAAGTACTGATTCACAGTCATTAATATATTTTATTGTTAAGCATTGCAATTTGTCAGGTGCTCTTTCAACACTCGGAAGTGAAAGTTTCAAAAGTACTTCGAAGTTGTCTAAATCCCTTCTCAGTAAGTGATGAGACTACACCTTTATTAGGCAATGTATGCACTCCATGATATTGATGTTGTGAGTTTAACAAATTATAACAAATAACGCCTCCTGATGTCGAAGGCTTTATTCTACTTATATCATCACATAGTCAACAAATATTATATATGTAACAACATAAATAAAAAAAAAACCTGAAGAAAACAATGTTTATTTCCCCATAGCCACTTTTGCAAAAATGTCATTACTAGATCAAGCGAGAATTTGTAATCTATTATTAGACTTCCAGATTATTTTACCGTCTGGAAAATGACATTAGCTAGAGCGTTAGCAGTCATAGATATGTTCCAATTCTGTTTCACCTGACTGGGCCAAGAATCTCTGTTCATTTTCTCAATGTATCTCTAATTACTATCGTAATCGTAAAAAACACGAAAATTCTTTGTCACAATATAAGAAAGTAATAATGCCTTAATGGCATAGAACATGATAACTAAATTCAAGGACTCTTTTTGCACACGTACACACATACTCCCCCCCCCCTCTCTCTCTCACACACACACGTGCGTGTGTGTATATATCTGTATGTATGTGAGTGTGCATGAGTTTGTGTATGTGAGTTTGTGCAGGTGAGTCTGAGAGTGTGTGTGCGCAAGTGTATGCTTGCGTTTGTGAATCTGTGTTTGCATCTATACGTGTACATAAAATATTGGGTCATCCCATAAATAGTACGGTTTTTACAACTGGATGAACTACAAATTGGAAGGGGACGGGATAAACTACCAACATCAACTTTCTATGAAAGCAAGTAGTAATTTTACCTTGAACTTATTCTTAGTGCAAGTTTTGAAGAGTACAGTTCGATTTTAGCAGTTACTTTTTCAAGGCTATAATCGAAGTGACAAAGGAGCACAATTGGCATATTTTGCTTTATAAGTTTAATAAAGGCAACAACGCAACGGAAAGTGCGAAAATATTTATGCAGTATATGGGGATCGGACAATAGGCGTAAGCCAATATCAACGGTGGTGCCAGAAATTCAGCCGGAAACTACAGCCTAGAAGACGAGCCTCGTCCTGGAAGATATATAGAGCTCGACGAGGAAGTCCTGGAAACCCTGGTGGAACAAAACCCTCGTAACTGTTGAGAAACAACCAGAGAAGCTTGAATTTGGTCATTCACCCATTCATCGACACCTGCGTCTCATCAGAAAAGTCAGCAAATTTGCTCAGTGGGTTCCTCACACACTTTCCGAGCCTAATCGCTCGCAGAGAGTGAATGTGTGCTCCTCTTTGTTGTCATCTCTCACGAATGAACCTTTTTTGAACCGAATAGGGGTGACAAGAATTGGTTACTCTTTAAAAATGTCATGCATGGAAGTTGATAGTGCAAGGAGAAACACCGCCAGCCCAGGCTAAGAAGGTCTTCGTGATATGAAAAGTTTAAACCATTTTGAAAATTTGAAACGCAAACCAAACGAAAACAAAGGCGATCTACTGCGAGCACCTTGAGCGGTTTAAGTCAGTACTAGAGAAATAACGTCCATGTTTGGTTTCAAGACGAAAGGGGTTGTTCCATCAGGATAATGTTTGTCTACGTCCAGTGAGGATGATATTCCAAAGGCTGGAACAGTGTGAATGGGAAACGATGCCGCATCCACCATATTCGCCGGATATTGCCTCATCTGATTATTGTGATTTGGACGGAAAAAATATGAACTCTACAGACGAGGTCAGAACAGAACTGGAGGAGTATATTTTGTCACAGACAAGTGAATTTGGGAAGAGGGTCCTTGCAAGTCTTCCAGATAGATGGAAGAGCTTTGTAGAAAATGAAGGAGAGTGTATTTTAGATTAAAAAAAGAACTTTGTTGAAAAATGAAAGAAGTATAAAAAACCGCATTATTTATGGGATGACCCAATATTTTGTCGATAATTAAAACGCAGATAAGCTAAAGAATAGAAAAGGAAAAAAAATCTAGTCGCTTTGCTTTTGATTTCCCGTATCAGTGAGTCTCTTCAAGATTCTTTGAGACAGTAATTGGTGCTTCCGCTGTGCTTACAGGCGTAGTTTAACGTTTCGCATCTAATTACGTGTCATTTTGTAATCGTAGACTTCTTTGAATACTTTCAGTTCTCTAATTGCTGTCTTGAAAAACATTTAGATATAGTATGGACATAAACACAGGCTTTATTTAAGGAAAAGAAATTCATAGCCAGATTTTTTAAACATGAGAAATATCATACAGTTCGAAATACTTGTACAAGAATGTTATCTCAGAGAAGAATTGGTTTACATCGTCAAGATTATCCAATATGAATGAAATCTATATAAGAATAACAATTGAGAAAGGTAATACGTCTCTCAGCGGGATAACGTACTTTATAATTAACCATACGTCCGTTCGTAGAACGACGAAGGTCCTCTAGTCATCGTTAAGGATGATTGCAGTTTTGCGCAACGCGTTTGTTTGGAGGTGAGATGTGTTACGCACAGTCAACTTCACTCTGTCGTCCGTGTCCATCTTCAAATAGGTGGCAACACCAGTTCAAGACGAACGGGGAAGGAGACGGATGCAGTGGTTGACCATGATCGCTTATTTTCCTCAGTTTGCTTTTTGCTCTTTAGAACCAGTGCCACACTATTAAGTTTAAAGAAGATAAATGGTAACCTTGAAAGAGATGCGGTATTTATTACCATAGAATGAGACAATTCATCGTAGTTGTTTCGACGCTGACAGTTTGAATCGGCTGACTGGACATTTAGCCTCTTATAGTAACTCTACTATTTGGCACTGGAAAGAAACACACACACACACACAAACATTTTATGGTTAGGGTTCGGGTTATGATTATTTTTGCCATAACCTAACTCATAACAACAACCCTAACCCTAACCCTAACCCTAACTCTAAAACCCAAACACTAACTCTAAAACCCAAACACTAACTCTAAAACCCAAACCCTAACCCTAAAACCCTAAAGCTAAAACCAGTACAAACGCACGAACGATGTCATAAATGACAGTACCGCCGTTAATTGTTGTTGACAAACAACGGCACTAATTTTATTCAAGGGAAAACATCCCATTATACCACTAGATGTGTTGTTTACATTCTACAGCAGTAATTGTTTTCACCTCAATAGACGTCATTGATTGGTTGAAATTACCGAAATACGACAATTTTAACACGAAATACTAAGAGTAAAATATGTTTTATATGATACATTCTACCAGTGTACTAAGTTTGAAAGTGTTTCGTTTAGAAAACAAGTGGCGCCCGCCAAATCAGAAAGATCCATCGGGTCATCCCATAAATAATGTTCGGACTTCTATATTTTCAATTTCTAAACACGTTAACAACATTTTAGAATGTCTAATTGTATCAAGTAATATTTATATGTATTTGGGCATAGTTAAACTAATTAAATTTCCTTTTGCAGGATAATCTAATTGAAATTACACTAATTGTAGCTCTTCAAACATGAATGTGTTTAAACATTTGCAGCACATAATGCATTATGAGCTTTAAAAAATGCAAACCTTGCAGCTGAAGAGACTCGAAATATTCACTCAGTTTATAAGGAAGAGTGCCTGAATGAAATCTTGCAGATGATGGTTTGTAAAATTTAGAAGTGGTGATTTCAAAGTTGAAGATGATGCCCGAACAAGACGTCCAATTGAGTTTTATGATACGCTCTTTTTTTTTGCAGAATTTGAAACTCATCATGCAATTTCAGTCGAAGAATTGGCAAGCAAGCTTCGTTCAAGCCATACAACTGTTTACCGCCATCTTCAACGGCTTGGAATGGTCAACAAACTCGGAAAATGGGTTCCTCATGATTTGTTTTAAGCCAACTGCAAATCCTGAGTGGACATCTGATCTTCTCTTCGTTCTTGTGAACTTATCTCGCCCTTTTTGGACAGACTGGTGACCGGTGATTGAAAATGGCTCTTCTATCAACATGTTAAGCGTTGTAGATATTGGTTTGGTGAAAGGGAAAAGACCCAGCCACTACGGAAAAAACGGAACTCCATGCGAAGAAGGTTCTCCTTTTTGTTTGGTGGGATTGTAAATGAGTCATTGACTTTGAATTTGCTATTAAATAATCAAACAATCAATGCTCAATGGTCTACTGTCAACAATTAGAGTGTTTGAACACCCAGCAATTAGAGCGTTTGCAGAAAAAATGACTGCTTTAGTGAATCGAAAGTGAGTAGTGTTTCATCAGGAAAAATGCAAGACCTCAGACTACAAAGATCACGTTACAGAAGATCGAGGAACTTCGCTGGGAAGAAATTTGTTATCCGCCTTACTCTCCAGACCTCGATCCTTCAGGTTGCTCTTTGTTCTGTGGTTTACAGAACCATTTGGAGGGAATAGCTCACGAAACAACTTAGGAAGTCGAAACTGATCTTTCAGATTTCTTCTCTTCGAAATCGAAAGTGTTTTTCACTAATGGGATTAAAAAGCTTACGAGTAGATAGAAAGATGCTATAGATAATCATGGAAACTATATTGACGATTACGATTCATTACAGTGTTTATTTATGGGATGACCTAATGGTATCAGGTAAAACTTTTAATTTTATTTCTGTAGATTCGATGAATTATACAATTATTACAAATCATGGAAAGCAATTCAAATGACTGTATTTATTTTCTTATAACTTATATCATTGTGACAAATCAGTTCCTTAAAGAACAAGTTTTAATTTTCAGCCTTCAGGAGATTCTACTAACGCCAATGGAACGTATTGAAGAATACGTGTATTTACTGACCGCTTTGCTGACGCATACGGCTATGGACCACTCAGACAGACCAGACCTATTCAAAGCTATTGACGCTTTTAAAGAAGTGAATTCTTTCATTCAACAGGTACGGCGCCTTCCCATTTGAACCTTATAATACTTTGATAATTTCTTGAATTTCAGGAGTATACATTGAATATATATCATGTATCCTTTACATGATATCCAATATCTTTGGTGCATCTTGTTTGATATTGACTCTTATCAGTTAGTTAAGCGTGGGAATATGCATTTACACATACAAAGTTGGCTAAAAGTTACCCGACAGTAAATCAAAACCCATCTAATTCCAAGATTAGAAAAAAAAAATTATATGAAACTTCGCTAATAAATAGACAAATGTTGAAAAAAAAAAAAAAAGACGCTGATTTTAACCCACAGCATTCAATTATTAAAACTTTCATAATTGGAATGAATAAATAAAATTGAATATTAAGTATTCATGGAACTCTGATTTACTGTCCGGTGACTTTTTGCCAGCCCTGTATATCAACTTTCTGCTTCAAAACCCCTTTTTATAGCTTTATTTTCTAAAATGTAATATGTCTTTCTATGCCAGCTACCGTAGAGTTCGCTTCTTTACGTAGTGG
>NC_068995.1:39181592-39182555 GCF_001194135.2 Octopus bimaculoides | reverse complement strand
GTTACGCACTGGGGTCGATGTAATCGACTTAGCCCCTTTGTCTGTTCTTGTTTGTCCCCTCTATGTTTAGCCCCTTGTGAGCAATAAAGAAATAAGAAACGTTAGCACACCGGGCGAAATGCATAGCGGTTTTTCGTCTGCCGTTACTTTCTGAGTTCAAATTCCGCCGAGGTCGACTTTGCCTTTCATCTTTTCGGGGGATCGATAAATTAAGTACCAGTTACTCACTGAGGTCTATGCAATCGACTTAGCCCCTTTGTCTGTTCTTGTTTGTCCCCTCTATGTTTAGCCACATGTGGGCAATAAAGAAATAAGAAACGTTAGCACGTCAGGCGAAATGCTTAGCGATATTTCGTCTGTCTTTACATTCTGAGTTCAATTTCCGCCGAAGTCGACTTTGCCTTTCATCCTTTCGGGGGATCGATTAATTAAGTACCAGTTGCGTACTAGGGTAGATCGAATCGACTGACTTCCTCTCCGAAAATTTCGGGCCTTGTGCCTAGAGTAGAAAAGAATATTAGTCATTGCCTAATATTTAATTATTTCTAGTGTTTTAGACCTAGCTACATTAAATATGCTAAAGTTAACTCATACTAAACTAGTTTATAATAGAGTAATTAATGGGGACTATACAGAGGAAAGACAATAGAATTTGGTTATGATTCAGATGTATATTCATTCACATATTGTTGTTGTCACGCCGTCGCTTACGACGTCGAGGGTTCCACTTGATCCGATCAACGGAACAGCCTGCTCGTGAAATTAACGTGCAAGTGGCTGAGCACTCCACAGACACGTGTACGCTTAACGTAGTTCTCGGGGATAATCAGCGTGACACAGTGTGACAAGGCTGGCCCTTTGAATTACAGGTACAACAGAAACAGGAAGAAACAGCGATCCTATGACCGTGAGTCCGCTGCCCTAACCACCGGGCCAATGTGCCTCCACGTTCATATATATATA
>NC_068995.1:39174206-39180929 GCF_001194135.2 Octopus bimaculoides | reverse complement strand
ATATATATATATATATATATATATATACATAGACGTAGACAGATATGCTGTAGGAGCAATGCTTTCAGCAAGCAGGCAATATATGACTTAAAGCATTACAGCTTGTTCTAATAGTGCCTAATATAGTTGTTTGTGGTGCAGCTCTTGTTATAACGACCCTTGTGATGTAGATCTTATGATATGGTATTTGTGAAATGATTTCTGCGGGAGCAGAAAGTGTTACCAGAAAGTTGATACTTATGGAGATTTTATTTTAGATAAGGCATCTTCATATTTGAAAAAAATAATAGTATGAATCTTGTGGGGAGATAAATTTTCATTGCGAACTGTTACAGTTTACCCTTTATGGATAGTAGGTGGACGAAGAGGAAGGATTTCTGGGTATTTGTAGATAAAATGGGGCAATGATGTGAAAATATTCATGTTATTAGTGTTTCCTGACTAATGTGAAAAGTTAACTATGATGACATATATCAGCTGAAGAAAACAGGATGTGCTTTAGAAGAATTCATCTAACTTAATTTGAATGTTCAATAAGTGAATCTATCAGTGGATTAAATCTTATAATTGTCAGACATATGTAATCTTATTATAGAATCAACTTATTTGATAGGTCATAGATGACTGTAAGAAATTGAAATGTTTGATCATATTCAACAGAGCTATCTTTAAACAAATCAGAACTTCAGTATTTTGATTTTATTATATCTTATTCATAAATTCTTCGAGCTGGCAGTATCGGTAGCACTTTGGAGAAAATGCTTAGTGACATTTCTTCCGTCTTGTCCTGTTTGAAGCTCAAATCTGATGGAGGCCAACTTTACTTTCATTCTTTTGGGATCGATAAAAGTACCAAAACAAGTATTCGGGGCAATATATTTGTTTTTGCCCACCCACTTTATAGCTGCTGTACTTGTGCAAAATTTAGAAAGGGTCATATGGTATTTATTAAGGTGGTGAGCTAACAACATCATTAGATCATCGGAGAAAAAAGGATAACAGCATTTCTTTCGGTCGTTTACATTCTCAGTTCAAATACCCCTCCGGGGTAGATAAAATTGCGGAGCAGTCAAATACTAATGTCTATGTAACGAACTCAATCCCTCCTCTTAAAAAAACTGTTGGCTTTGCGCAAAAATTAGATAGGATTAAACGTTATTTATTACATTACTAAGTGTAACGAATCTACATAGGAATATTGAATCGAAAATAATGAAAGCTATAATGCAGCGAAGCATTATTAGCTGTCAAAAAGTTAGATGTTTAGCATAAAAAAAGATTTTATCTCCAGCTACTGATGTTTGATAAAAAAAAAAACAGTTCCATTTGTTTACGCCATTAATGGTCATTAGTGAAGACAATATCACATTTTTTTCCCATAAAATATATAAGTCTGTCAAAAGCAAACTTCAAGCAATTAACCCGGTTCATAGATGTATACTTTTATATCCAGAACCACCTTTCTTTTTTTCGTTTTTAGGTTATTCAATAATACAAACAAGCGACAGAGGTTATACATACATATACATATACATATATATATATATATATATATATATATATATATACATGCATACATACACACATACACTTTGTTTTATGTATAGTTTACTGTTTCGTTATAGGTAGGGTCAACAAAATAGAATGTACTCCATCCTGTGAAAGATAAATGTCATGAACGTACACACCATTAAAATAAGAGATACTAATAGTTACATGCCATGCAGACACGGCATAAACGTTTGAAGGATATTTAAATCTTTCTTTCAACCCTTTCTGTCTGTCTTTCCCAACCTTTCTCTCACTCTCATTTCCCGAATTTAAAATCAGTCCGTGTAGCTAGAACAAAGACGTCATAAAATATGTGCACTTCCAAATAACCATATCCGAGACTTAATTTGGATCTGCAGTGTAAACCACTTCATATTCCTTTGTCGTATCACAAATCCCTCTGAGAGGTTTTTGTTAAAATATTATTACTTTTATATATTAATGTCATATATACATGCATTTTAGTCAACTAGAAAAGTCATTTCAATTAGAGCACCGTCAAAATGGTAGGCGTGGCTGTGTGGTAAGAAGTTTGCTTCCCAACCAAGTTGTCTTGGGCTCGGTCCCACTGCGTGACAACTTGGATAAATGACTTCCACTATAGACCCGGACCAACTAAATATTCGAAGGTGGATTTAGTAGACGGAAACGGATAGAAACTTGTCTGTGTACGTCATTGACAGGCGAGACAATTCACGCCGAGTCCCATCAGAAGCGATGGATATCGATCTTTCACAACTTATCGATCTTTACTGGGTGATAAAATACCTAAACTCGTAGTTTAGGTATTTTACCACCCGATGCATGCCAAATCGTGAACAAGCAAAGTACATATATTGTGTATGTGTTATCTATCTGTGTGTGCGTGTACGCACGCGTTTGTGTGACTGAATGTGTGTATGTATATATTTCGGATCTGAAATTCAGCCGCAGTCATAGATTTATTTAGGAATTTATAGTATAAAAGTAGAACCAGATTTACTCTATTTCTTATTGTAGGCCTTTATCCCTCGATATCGAGAAGTTACTATTGTGTTCGCAAAAAGGTATGATAATATTGACCAAACAGAGCTGAAGTCTCTCGTGTGTGTAAGAGCTCATCATAGGAAAACAAATTGTTAGAAATTACTGGTTCGCTGTATCGATGGTACTGTATGACAGTCCGGACATCGGTAATGTTGTAGACCTTTATATATTTGAGACATTGAGATCGAAGGTCCCTCGATATTGGCCAATATCGTGCTGAAAATAAATTTGATAAATTCGGGAAAATACTCATATACACCCTTAGCCATTTAGGCTACTGCATTACTGCAAACACTAATCTGTCCAAAGTTGATGTGCTCGCTGTTTCCCTAGACGTATACTAGCTCTCTTGAAAACCTTCTCATAAAACGAATAAACAACCCTGACATCTTCCTATAGTTATGAGAAATCTGTATTAATATATCTAAAGTCTCATCTGTATAAATATATCTAATGTCTCATCTTGAAAGGAATTATTTGATAATGCAGCCGCCTACTTTTACTAATTCTTGCTAAATGTGGCTTGAAAAATAAGATATTTTACAACCCTTTAATCGAAAATACGAAACCAAAGTAATAGCTAGGAAAATGGTACGGTTCTCCTCCTCCACTTCTTTCTCGCTAAATGCCAAAACTAACGGAGGCATCAAGAGAAACACATTTCCCAGAAAACCGTAAGTACAAGATTCTTAATAGACTCTCGATAAAAGTGTCATATAACTGGTGAAAGACATTATCTCCTGCAAACCAGGGCAGAGCCCACTCCTCTTTGTAACTGCAGTGTCTCTGAGGCTTGCCCACTCAATCAAGAGTCTTTGACAAACTGAGTCGTATATGAGGCCGGAGTCACAGCAGTGCTCCAAAATGATGTAATAGAAAAGAAGAAATACGCCGGTCGGTTTATGTGGAGGTAATTCTGAGTAAAACCTTGGTAACAAGCAGTCTTCTTTCCGATACATCGTCAAAAATAAATATTCTTGGCTGGCTATCTTCATATGGCAAACTCCAGTTAGTAAGTGATGGAAAGAGATAAACACAAATACATGGACACAGAAAGAGACACAACGGGCTTCTTTCAGTTTCCGTCAGCAAAATCCACTCATTAAGGCTTTAGTTGCCTCAGACTTAGAGTGGAAATTACTTGTCCTAAGTGCCATGGAATACGACTGAACTCAAGACAACTTGGTTAGGGAGAAAACTTCTTTATTTCATATTTCCTAAAATTGGCTATGGAAGCCTTACACAGATGGGACAAAGAAGGACAGACAAATATAGAGAGAGAAGCAGTTTCTTTACCACGGATGAAAATGTTTCGGATGATGATAGACAAATGTCATGCGGTTAATATATATATATATATATATATATATATATATACTTAAAATTTCAAAATTAAATGTGATAATCATTTTTTAATTGCAAATTTTGCCATGTGTATAACTGAAGGAAAGGCATCCAACCGCCAGATTCGAACATTAATTTTTTGCCCCTGTCCCCCCTTATCTAGTTCCAGTCACTCGCAGCAAGTTCATTACTGGCTTCCATCTATTCATATCCTGTGAACAGTATTTCTTCTCCGGCCTGACCTTAATATCGAGGTGGTAACTAAAAAAATTAACCAACTCCTGGCCAGATACGAAGGTACCTGTTACTATCCCACTTACTCGCGTCTTCCATACTGTTTCTTTCAGTATGCCAACCATGCAGAACAAACAAGATATCCTTTCTCTGTGAAAGGGAAGGAGGCGGCACAATCTTGATAATAGACTCAGCCGATAGCAGTACTTTTCCCATCGTTGACAACTGTTGCTCTATAAAAGCTATCAGTCCCGATAATTCCGGACACTCCACGAAGGCCTGGAAGACAGTTTCTCTGTGCCGTCTGCACCTCGGGCATGTCAGCGAGACGGCACTACCGTGCCTTGACAACTTGTCTCGAACAGGCAAAGCCGAACGGTAGCACTGTCAAGCCAGGAACTTCTGTTTATTATCCAGGTAGCCCGGCCCGAAAGTTCTCCTGAACAGGTTGATCAACTGATCTTCATCGAAGCCCAGGGCCTCCCCAAGAACATCGTCTGACATACATTCCACTAACCCACTATAGGATTCCGCAGTGGAACTCCTGTTGCAGGTATTGCCCGCGGAAAAGGATTCTCTCCAAATTGTTCAGTCACAAATCGGGGTAAGGCACAATGGTCAGACGGTAGGTGATAACAGATGCTATGAACATCTGCGCCACAATCGCCCTCCCTAGCAAAGATAACGCAAACTTCTTACTACACAGTCATGCCTACCATTATGATGGTGCTGTAAGGAAGTGCATTTTCTAGTTGACTGAGATGCTTGTATTTATGATATTAATATATAACAGTAATGATATTTTAACAGAAACCTTTCCGTGAAATTTGTGATACAACGAAGGAATATGAATTGTTTTACACCGTAGATCGAAACTAAATCTCTGATATGGTTATCTGACAGTGCACTTTAATTTTATGAAGTCTTTACTTTATTTACTGAGGTCGATTTTGAATTCGTAAGAGAATGCGAGTGAGCGAGAGGTTGGGAAGGAGAGAAGACGAAGAAGAAGAAGATGAAGAAGAAGATAAGAGAGAGAGCGAGGGAGAGAGAGAAAGAGAAGCAAACAGATGGATTGAGAGATATTTACATATCATTTTAACGTCTATTTCATTGCAGACTAATGTTTATAGCGCCTACAGAAAAACAGAATAAATCTCCATTACTTTAAACAAAGATAAATTGTGCAAAACAGGTCCATACATTATATACAATAGTGCTGCTAGTTCATTAAATACCGGATAACTATTGTGTGATAGAGAGATGGTCTCCGGGTTCTTGACTGCTTTACAACAATATTAACTCGGCCGAATTATTTATCATAGACTCTTCAAGGTTAAAATATAAATTTGAACTCTGAAGTTTGAAGTTAAATCTGAAGGTAGAGTACCGTTAATAAAAAATGCAGGCGTTTTGTTTGATGTGTAATGTCTGTGCTTATTTGATCCCAATGGCTTCTGAATTCAGTTTCTGAAAAGACATAAATAAAAGCAATTCAGTTACATAGATTTCCCCGCTTTCATTACCATCACAAACAATGCTGACGAAATATAATATGAAGTTATTTAAATTGTGCATACAGCTTATAATATTAGTTCTTCTGGTATATCGCGCGTATTGTTGTGTATATCTAATTAAAAACAACTCTAAGTATCTATGTGCTATAAAATGCAGCTATATATTTTTACCCTAACACTGGCTCTAGTATATATATATATATTCTGACTATGACTATAACGTCTTTCCTTTCAGCCTATATTAAACAAATATACCCACCTATCATTTTCAAACAGTAATGAGCAGTTTGCGTTATATGTTAACTTGACATAACAAATCAAACGTCATTCAGCAATGTTTAATACATGTTACTCTTTACTGAGATGTGTGATTAAAGATGTTCCAGATATCCTCACCCTGCACTTTTAAAGCCCTTACGCTGGTATTTGATGGAAAAATTATATTCAGTAAGTTAAGCAACCGATTTGAATAAACCCTACAAGTCTCACCTTAATTTCTTGGCTTTCGTTTATGATCAATGACATGCATTCACAATTTATGGAAAATTATATCTTCGTGTCGATTTAATGGTATGCTACACCATCTCTTATAACAATATTACTTACACTTCGGTCTAGTAGGAGCTAATGTGTTATTATCTTTCAGACAAAACTGCGTCGACAGCAAGAGCGACAACTCCAGAAGCTACACAAGACTATAATAAACTGCCCCGTAAGTAGAGTGAGCCCTTTAATTAGATGTTCAGATTTATGCACATTCATATACACACTATCTATCTATCTATCTATCTATCTATCTATCTATCTATCTATCTATCTATCTATCTATCACGCTGTCCCTCTGTCTGTCTATTTGTCTGTATGTCTACCTGTTTGCATGTCTGTATATATATAGGATTTTCGTTTGAGTTTAATTTAAGTCCATCTGGAAAAGGTTGAAGCCAGTTGCTAACAAACCAACAGAACTTTATAAACATACATACACACGAACACACACACACACACACGCATATATATATATATATATATATATATATATATATATATATAT
>NC_068995.1:39171548-39174196 GCF_001194135.2 Octopus bimaculoides | reverse complement strand
CACACACACACACACACACACACACACACACACACACATATATATATATATATATAGTGAATAAGGGAAAGAGAAAATGGCGTCCAAGAGAACCTTTATTCATCACAACGATCGTTTCGACCCATCTTGCATCGGTCCCTTACTGGTGGTATACTGTACAACTGATTGGGTTGCTTCTCCAGTGAAGAATGCAACTCATCTGGTGTCTTGTTCTAAAGAAGATACCTTGGTTTCGCTTGGCATGTTGTTGTTGCCATTAAGTTGTTGGCTATAATGGTCAGGTATAGGTACAATTTCCGGGTTGTAACCGGTTAATGAGTCTGGCTATAGTTCATAGTGAATACATCACTTAAAGGAAAATAATAAAATAAAAATGACAAAGGATATGCATTAGAAAATGAAATTAAGAAAGATAAATATACACATGTTGACAGTTACACATATAGACATATACACATCCTCACCACCGTGGCCTTGGGAACAGACACCCACGCTCACGCCGTTAAGATGTTATTATATATATATAATCAATTGTAGGATGTCATTAGGGATTAAATAATCCCAAAATCTCATTGGTTAATCACTATCATATAAGGAGAAAGTATCGGCAATGTGTTAGGGGTTATAATAGTAATACATGTCAATAATAATAAGAGGAAGAAAATGGAGATCTATGGATGTATAAATAATTTATTTCTATGATTTTATAAAAACAATACGAATAAATTATAAAGCTGTAAAAGAAATGGCAGATACCAAATACCTAATTATATATTTCGATTCATGAACCTTTAGCAATTATTTTCAACTATATGTGGCCGAATCTCATGGGAACTTTATGAGCATATACTACAAAGGTTAACATATTTCTTGAAAGGATACAGACGAATTAGTAATAAGTTTAAGAAGTTAGATCATATATATTATGCGTATGTATTTAGCTAGTGAATTATAGATGCAAGTAAAGATATCAAAAAAAATCTGTTAACCTCGTTATATCACACAAATTATTCATACATCCATAATTCTTGATTTTCTTCCTTACTTCCTTATTAACAATTTATATATATAAATATAATTGTGACTGTCTTAAAATATAGGTATGATAATGCAAAACAGCCCCCGTGTTTCATGAACAATTTAAAAATTGGTTTCGAAAGGTCTTTTCTTTGATTTAATCTTTAAATCGCAACCATGCTGGGGCACCTCTATGAAACTTTTAGTCGATCAAATCGACTCTAGTATATTTTTACTTTTTTTTACTTGTGAAACTTATAAGTTACATGCACATAAGCAAACACCAGTTGTTAAGTGTTAGTAGGGGATAAATATAAACACAGGGCACACAAAGAGACATGTCGGGCTTCTTTCAGTTTCAGTCCAGTCATCAAGGCTTGGGAAGCAAACTTCTTCACCACACAGCCATGCCTCCCATTATGATGGTGCTATAAGTGAAGTGAGTTTTCTAGTTGACTGAGGTGCATGTACAGATTGCATTAATATAAAGCATTAATGATGATTTAAAAGAAACCGCTCTGTGAGATTTGTGATACAGCAAAGGAATATGAATTGGTTCACAGTGTAGATCGAAATTAAGCCTCGGATACGGTTATCTGGAAGTGCACTTTAATTTTATGATGTCTTTACTCTTTTTACAGGGATAGAGGGATTGTTTTTTAATTCGGAAAAGAGAGAAAGATGGGTGTGAGAGAAGAGGTTGAGAGAGAGAGAGATGCAGGGAGAGAGAGGCTTTGAGAGACACATAAAGTGAGATATTTAAATACAACGATGGATTTGCTATATAGAATGATGATGAACTACAACCTTGGAGACCATTTATTCATATATATAATATATGAAACCTCTGCGTACTTCATTCATCCAGTCTCCAGTCCAGCACGTAAACGTATTCAGCAACATTGATTCAAAAACCCCGTGAAAAGATGTGAAACAGTGTGATATTATTTTCGTTACAACTAAAACTATCGCAGTTGCTAAAATTTTAACATGCATTGCTCAGAGGACATGAAAAAAAAACCTGCACACAACCACATGTTATTTCTTCTGTCAGACTTTTAGTATTGGTCGAAGATTTTGTGATCAGAGTAGTACCAAAGAAAACCATGTCCTTGAAAGTTTTTCTATTTGATAAATAACTTCTTGACACGTATATAACAGATTCACGCATGAATTGATTTGTCTTCAGTACATACGACTTATATCAAAAGTCCTTGTGCAACACAGGGCTGGTAGTCCAATCCAACACCCGAAGTTCTCTGGAAATGGCGCTCATTATTTTTCAGAGATCATCACCACCAATGTTTTGCACCCGTTGAATGAATTTTAACGTCCTTACACTTTTCGAACATGGAGAATATATCTTCTCTTTAAAATAGGTCATGCATTAGCAGCAAAGGCTACTAATCCATTCAAAAATATTCGTGCAATAAATTTTGCATCATTTAGATAAATGTTAATTTCTATATAACTGTGTTCCAAATGATTATAATGTTAATCTTTCGTTAATGTTTGATTTGGCATTGTGGGGTCTGAAAGAAACAAAAATGTTTTAATTGGTTTGAAGAGGATAATATCCTGATAATTAAGTGGACACAAATACATCTGGCATCCTATATATATATATATAT
>NC_068995.1:39168486-39170605 GCF_001194135.2 Octopus bimaculoides | reverse complement strand
TATATATATATATATATATATTATCTCATAATTAGCCTTAGCTCGGTTCATTGTTAGAAATCAGATATAAGAGATTAAATGGTTTTTACTATCGAGATACTGCCTACTGACATCGCAGCAAGAAATTTAATCATGTCATCCACTTGTCTATTCTTTGATCATTTGTTTTTTTCTCGATCCCTTGCTACTTATATGCCGTTAATAGCATGAGTTTTTGAAGTGAGCGGATAACGTCTTAACTTTTCAATATGTTACATACTAAACATATTACAGTACGTTGTCATGCCAGTATTCAAGTTACTATTTTTTCTTTTATGTTTCCATGTTAACTTAATTAACAGGGACGTTATCTTGAGGTTTAGTGTGAAGGCGTCTCTTCAAATCTCAGGAAACTATCTTAGGAAACTATCTTCGGATTCTCGCACTCTTCGGCAGTTCGACAATGCGAGTGATAATTCCAATATCATTTTGTCTCTTTGGTAGGAGTTTGGGTGTTGCGACAACTCACTAATCATCACGGGAATAATTGTTTCCTTCGTCACTAAAACTTCTTCATCTCTCTCTCTCTAGGTGCCAATAATTCTCAACCTTTTTGGTATACACTCTGTTATCATACGTCTGTGATTTGACCGTGTCTGTTTCTTTCCTCATCTATAATCGTATGGGGTTTTCTTGCTTCAGTAATATAATAATTATTATTATCATTATTATTATTCTGATTGTTAATTCGGCGAACTGGCAGAATCGTTAACACGCCAGGCAAAATGCTTAGCGGCATTTCGCCCATCTTTGTTCTGAGTTCAAATTCCGCCAATGTCCACTTTGCATTTTTATCATTTTCGGGACGAAAATTAAGTACCAGTAAAACACTGAGGTCGATGTAATCGACAAGTCTACTCCCAAAAAAATTAAGGCCTTGTGTCCTTAATAGAAATGATTATTATTATTGTTGTCGGCTCATTTCAGTTATAAATTTAGACTCCGCACACAAACAAGACATACACCAATTATCTCAGGTTTTGACGGTTAGTAAATCTAGAGCAAAAAGTTAAACTCAGGCGTTCCATAATTGTATGTGGTTCGGTAAATGATTGACTCCAATGCACTTCAGCAGCGATTATATACATTGAAAAGACCTCATTGCAAACTTTGTTCCGGCCAAGACAATCTCATTTGTATATGAATGATTGCCTATGTGTCCTAGCAGAATGTTTTTTTCTTCTTTTTCATACTTTGCAATATATAATATAATAATAGTATTCAGAGAACCAAATAATAACTGCCAAGAACTTCTTAGAAATACCTTAGCAATATTAAACACGCATATATTATGCTATAAAACGTTGCAGATGTGTACGTATATACATCCAGAAAAGGAGGAAGATTTACACTCATATCCTCACAATCTTGCCAGCAATTACAAATAAAAGCCTTCAGGTAGAAGAAGCGAGTCTATGTATTATAAAATAATCATTTATTATATGTAGCATTGGAGTGTGTGTCATGTGCACTTGATAGCTTTGTTCCTCAAAGGTGATTTTCTATAATTCTGTTCTCATTTTCTCACGTTCATCACTATCTCTTTGTTTTTCACGTAAATTTCCCCTATCACGTTCTCATACGCTGTAACTATTCGACAGTAGCATTCTCTCTATTCATGTCAGTGTTTGTGTCTTTATTTGTACTTTGATGTATTTCATAAAACTGATGGAAACAAATATATACAGGAATAATGCAATAAACAACAGCGATAGGTAAGTATATAGTTATATATGTATGCATATATGTATATATATATGTATGTATATATGCATATGTATATGCATATGTATATATGTATATATATGTATGTATATGTATATATGTATATATATATGTATATGTATATATGTATATATATATGTATATATGTATATATATATGTATATATGTATATGTATATATGTATGTACGGGTATCTTTTCTGGGCATCTCTAATGTGTATTAGATGTACACTGTATTTTACATGAATAATATAGTCTGTTGACTAATTTTTTTCTCGCTACACCACTGGTAGGAAATTAAATTAAATTTCTTAATATTTTGCTACCCTAAGACTTATTAATTATATATATATATA
>NC_068995.1:39165786-39166837 GCF_001194135.2 Octopus bimaculoides | reverse complement strand
TATATATATATATATATATATATATATATATATATATATATGTGTGTGTGTGTGTGTGTGTGTGTGTGTGTGTGTGTGTGTGTGTGTGAGTATAACAAATGAAAGACAGAGGATGGAATATACGGGAATGTATTATTAATCACAATCGTTTCGACACATCTAGCATCGATCCTTCTTGGGTGGAACACTCAACAGTTGGTTCAGGAGCATCCGGTAGTGCAGAGGTATCTCCTCAGGTGATAAATATATAAATGCAACTCGTTAAAACGAACAGTTTCACAATGTAACTTTCCATTTTTGAGAGAGAAAAACAACGAGACGGAGGGAATATCTTCATTTATATTGATCGTGATAATCGCATTGATCATAATTGGAAAAAAAAACACTGTCATGGCAATACTTGCTTAGAGACCTACACAAATTTGCAGAAAGTGTATGGAGAGGAGTGTATGAGTCGCATACAAGGTCCAGACTTTTCCAAGATGGCCAGAAAAGTGTCGTTAGTGACGAACATTCTGGGAGACCTGCAACCAGGAGAACTGAGAAACATCGCAGATTTGCGTGCATCTGTCAGGGAAAATAGTCGATTCTCCATCCGTGAATTATCAGAGGATGTGCAGATTATTTACAGTTCAGTTCAGTCTATTATCTTAGACAATTTAGGCATGAGACCCGCCTCTGCCAAGTTTGTGCCAAAACTTTCAGCTTACCAAATATGCACTCTGGTTTCAGTTGCACAAGAACTCCTTGATTGTGTCGAGAAGGATGAAGTCTTTTTGAAAACTTTGGGTAGGCCTCTGAGGAAGTACCATCAAGCTTTTGGCAAAATTTGATGGACATTCTCTGGTCAACTTTGTCCGTCAGTGTCCATGCGACGATCAAACGTTAAACGCGTTACTTCCAAGCACTACTGTAAACAATGGAATTAAGCTACAATCTTAATACTTAATGCTTAATGGTTAAGCGGTGATGAGGGGACAAAAATAAGCTGAAAGACACACACAAGTACTTATATATATATATATATATATATATATATATATATATATAT
>NC_068995.1:39156810-39165719 GCF_001194135.2 Octopus bimaculoides | reverse complement strand
ATATACACACACGACGGGTTTCTTTATTTTTCCTCTACCAAACCCACTCATGATGCTGTGGTCGTCCCGAGTCTGTAGCAGAAAACACTTGCCCAAGGTGACACGCAGTGAGATTGAACCCAGGACCATGTGTTTGACAAGGAAGCTTCCTACTCTATTGCCACACCTACACACACGTACATACATACATGCATACACTCTCACATGCACACGCACATACACACACACGCTCACACACACACGCATATACCTACACACAAACGCACAGATTCCTATGAGTAGATAAGTCAGAAAGATAATGAAAGAAACATGTCATATATATGCGTGTGCGTCTGTGCTTGCGTGTATGTTTCTTTGTGTTCGTGTTTCCCTCTCCCCATTACTTGAAAATTGGTATTAGCTTGTAGTTTAGCGTTTCAGCTAAATAGAACGATAGTCTTAGAACCAGGGTTTAAATAAGATGTAAAAGTACTAGTTTCGATTTATTCCACTAAATCCTTGAAGGCAGAGCCCAAGCATGACCACAGTCCAAAGGCTTAACAAACAAAATATAAATGATAAAAGATATATACGTATTCATATGCATGTGTGTGTGTACGTTTAGGTGAGCGTGATCATTTTTGCATGTTTGTATGTGAAATGTACCCATATATACGTGTATGTATCTGTATTATATATTTTCTGTCGTATATCATGTGTTTATGTGTTTGACATCATATGCGTATATATTTGTCCTTATCATAGTTACAATTCATTAGCTACCATTACACATTTCTTCACGCTTTGAATCCATACGTAATGAAGTTAGTCCAACACGCTTTCTGCAAACGAATCCATTATAACTGACTAAGATACAGAAATTAAGAAAAGCTAACACGAAATTCGTGTACCCATTCCCGAATGGATTTGCGCATCAATTTGTCAAAAATATAATTAACGAAGCCTAACAACGTTAACATTTCTAATAATATAGTATACTGTTGTGTTTGCTGAAAGAAATTTATGGTTTGCAGGAAGGTTGATGGGATGTAGGAACAAATCATATCTCATAATTTGATTTCAAACTTAATGATGGACGTAAAGGAAAATGGCTCTCGAGAAAAAAACAATAAAATGGCTCGCAATAATAACATGTTTCTCAAGAGATAATAATAAAACGAGGTCATCGTTAGTTTAATCTGTATGTTGCGTCGCTCACACTTTTAATACTTACTGTTTGTTCTGTTAACGCTGTTGCCTTAAATCAGCAAACATATTTCACCACAAGTCATACACTACCGTATTGAAAATAAGGTCACATTGGATAAAGCTATTTGTAGATATACAGTTATTGGCGCAGACTCTATGGTAATAAACTTGCTTTCGAAACACATGGTCTTGGGCTCAGAATATATATATTCTGTGTTTGTGTTTGTCCCCGCCATCACTTGACAACCGATGGTGATGTGTTTAGTCCCCGTAAGGTAGCGGTTCGGCAAAAGTGACCGATAGAATAAGTACCAGAACTTGAAAAATAGAAGTACTGAGGTCTATTCAATCGATTAAAATTCTTCAAGGAGGTGCCCCAGCATGGTCGTAGTCTAATAAAATGAAACAATTCAAAGATAAAACATGAATACATTACGCTTGGATTTCATTAGTGATCAATTTAGAGCTGATTCGTAGGCTAAAGGCAAAAACGAACGTAAACAAAAAATTTTAATTTGGCCTTGGAAGGTTACAATTTTATTCTCTTTTGATTAGTTGATTTGAGCTTCTGAGGAAATGGAAAAGACTATTGTAGAAACTTGTAATAATTATTTGTTTCATGCGCTTTTCTAAGACTCTAATTAGGTACACATAGTTTCTCTCTCTTTCTCTCTCCTCTCTCTCTATATATCTCTGTTTTTCTCCCCCTTTATCCCCATCTCCCCCTCTCTCTGTATATATATATATATATATATATATATATGTACAGGGCTGTTGAATCGGTAGCCGAAACCTGCGACTCCAAATCCTATTAATTAATTATAGTAGAAAATATACTTATTCTTAAGCTGGGGAGCGCCTACGAGCATGAAATCGCATAAATCACATAAAAAATACAGCAAAATAGTATTACTATACTGTCTGCATGAGGGTGGTTAGGAAATATTCTAATATCATCGTTCAATTCAGTCATGAACCAAAATGGCATTTCATCACTACCAAGTATATAATGAGGATCGCTTGAAAGATTGAATTTTTAATGCTATTTTATTGAAAGAAAAAGCCAATGCGTATTTGTAACAAAAGCTCTTATAAATCTTTCATAATTCCTATAGCATAAATGTAAATAAAATAGAAATAAAAGTAAGTTTATTTTAAACATTAAAACATCCTTTGGCATAAAACTGAACAATTCAGAGAAATCATAAATTTAATTTCAAGTCCTAAGAAATAAAATAGCATCAGCAACATTTTCCTTTAATGAAGCTCTGAGATCTGACTTGACATGTTTTAGAGCAGAGAAAAGTCTTCCCACACTAACTCGAGCAGGAAGAATAGCTGTCACCGTGCTAGCTGCTTCTCTGACGATTTTAGAGTAACTTTGAGTAAGTTCTATCAGTGGTGTTGCACATGAACGGATATATTTCTCTATCTCTTTCAGTGCTGTATGGAATTCTTCTTTGAATTTTAAAACTTAATATTGACAGGTTCATTTCTATCCAAAGGTTTTTTTTTTTGTTTTTGGTCTTCGCTTTTTCTTTTGCCAGTCTTTCTAGATACTTACCAAAATTCTCACCGTCATTGGAAGATGATGACTGAGACTCGGACTCCATTGAAATATTGTGAATGTCTGGATTTTGCATTTCTGACAAGATGGGTGATAGTCCCTTTATTTCTATAGCAGCATTGCAGAGAGTTTCCTTTGCTTTAGTAATTTGATTGTCATGTAACAGAATTTGGATCAACGAACACTGTAGACAGCAATATCTCATTTTCTGTCAATTGAGCTTCTCTTCTTTTCATAGAAGTTACTATCCTATAAGCAATTAAGCCTCCTATTCTACTATGCTTGAATATCAAATTTTCCCATTCCCACAGTTACTGTATTGCAGTGAAATCTACAGCTTGTAGATTCTTGATAACGGCATATGGAAGAACAAGAGGTTTTTCTACCTCTAATTCAGTTGCCTAGTTCCATTGTATGTCACTCAATGATATTGCAGGGTTATCAATATCCTCCAGGTCAGCTTTTAATTCAATCTACCTTTTACTATCATATAAGTACTACCCCAGCGGGTTTCTTGATCAAGTATGGCTCCTTTTCCAGCTCGTCTTCTGATTATAGCATCAATCTTGTGTGTTCTTGCAGCTATCGCTACTTGCCTTAATTTACTAATCACAGTTGCTTCATGCAGATCTTTGAAACAATCCATTATAGCAATTTGTAAGATGTGCACTGCACAGCGAATGTGCCGTATTTGGCAACTTTTTGAAGCCTCTTCAGCAAGTGAGAGAGCAACATCAAGAGTGTTATCCGATTCCTCTGATAGTTCTTTTATTTCTTCTTCTTCGAGATTTACAGTAGTTCTTTCATGATCAGCAATTTCTTAATATTTGATGCATTATCCGTGACAAAGCAGATAACCTCTTTCTTTTGAATTTGATATTCTTTCATAACATATTCTATCAAGGAAAGGACTGAAGGTAATTACCATCATGACTTGCTTTGATGCCTTTAACATCCAGTGTCTTTGTCACAGTCTTACCATCATCGTTAACAAATCTTACATTTATTCCAAAATAATTCACTCTGTGCCTTGTAGCTGCCTCATTTTCAAAAACATGTACCAGCCCTGGAGATTTTTCTGCAATTCTTCGCTTTTTGCAGTTGCTTCGTTAACAACAAGTTTTCTGATACTTTGCCTGTCTGATGAAACATCAAACATTCTAGCCATTTCACCACTGAGTTGAAGAAATGCTGGCTGTAAAAATAAACTAAGAGACATGGTATTTTGTACAACTAATTCAATAAGATACTTCGTAAATGTTTCTGCAGTCATTCTTATCGTTATTTTGTCAGAAGTAAAGAACATTGTAACACTTGTTTGATTTGCAGTTGATATTCCAGTAAGTGATGTTGAAGTGCCAGCCTTTGCTCCTTGTGCACGTGGACCATTTACGCTTGTTTTATCCTTTTCATTTACTTTTTCTAAGACTTTTGGAGTGAAGCGCTCTAAATGTTTTTTTTTTTAAATTAATTGGTCTTGAAGGAGCGTTTTTATTTGAATCTCTATAAGCACTTACTTTGCTGTTACAAACTTTTCCAGTATCATCATTATCACTATCTTCTCCATCAACCATACATTGACACTCAAAATATTTTTTATCTTCAGTGATAGTAAAATGTTCAACTACACTAGATTTAGCAGATTTAGCTATTTGCGTTTTTTTCTTTCCATATTGTAGGGGCTGTCAACATCAACAACATAAATGGTAATATAAACAATATTTAATTCAGGAAAAAAAAATCAAACATCAAAAACACTGACCGCATAAATTACAGTTAGTACTTAACATTAAGCAATGTTAAATTACTGTAATATTTATTAATATATTATATATCGCCACAAAAAGTTAGGATTGAAGCTACAGTTATATTAAAGAACTGATAAATCTGTAGTTTCGCACCAGACGCGATTTCGCTACTAAATAATTTTCCCCACGGCTTTTTTTTTGGGGTGCAATCGTCTTAGTGACCCCGTAACCTGTCAGAAATACATTCTTACCGCGGAAAACGGAGGAAGTGGGTGTGCGGCGGAACCTCTGAAATTCCCCTGCGTTTTGTTTTTCGTGGCAATCGTCTTAATTTATTTCATAATGGTTAGAAAATGCATTTTGTCCGTGGAAAACAGAGAGGTGGGGCGGATCCTAGGGCAGTCCTGTATATCTTCTCTCTCAGGATTTTTTCTGGAATCGATCATTTACTGGCGATCTTGGACCGGTATAAAAGATTTTCCTGCCACGATAAAAAAAAATTGGTGCAGCAATTTTTAATTTTTGTATTTGTTTTCTATAGCAAAGTTACTGGTGTAGATAGTTTGAACGAATACGTGGACCTTTTCACTCATTCTTTTAAATCTCACCAAAAACCTTCGATGTTTTGTGTGTGTATGTGTGCATGTGTAGTATCAACACAATTTTTTTTTGTCGGTTATCATGTAATGTTGATAACCCAATTTGTATATGTTTGTAAGCCACCCAAGAATCACTGTAGATAACTGTGCCAGATTTGATGCATTTTGAATCGGTGGAAGCAATGTCGCTTTGTCACGCTTCTGACCAGTCAGAGGAACAACAAAGCGACGTTTGCTAATCCTCTCAATTCTAGCGAACAACCCAAAATACACGTTTTAATTAGAATATACAATCTATAAATGAAATTCACTGATTATATGTATGAGGTCAATTAAGACGATTGCAGCGAAAACAAAAAACGCGGGAGACGGGTCCGGGAAAGGGAATTTCCGAGGTTTCGCCCCACCCCTCCATTTTTCCGCGGAAAGAATACATTTCCGTCAGCTTACGAGGTGAAGACGATTGCACCCATCCCCTAAAAACGCGGAAAAAGAACTTAGTACCGAAATTGAGTCTGGTGTGAAACTATAAATTTACCAAAGAATTATACTGGAAATACAGAAAAAAAAAATTCTTCAAGATTTTAACACTAAAAACGAAAGAAACGGAATAAAATTATGGTTGTAAATTACTATCCAGTATCTTCTAGATGTTTTTAAAGGTAACTGAACAATTTGTGCAGAAACCTTGAATGCTACTCTCTTTTAACAATTTTATTTTCATAAACCTACGAAACATTTTATATATACATATATATACATATATATATATATATATATATATATATATGTGTGTGTGTGTGTGGAAGAATACATGCATAAAAGTTACTCTTAATTTAGTTCTTTTCGATTGAAAGACTTCATTTAACAATCTTAAAATGTAAACTTCATAGGTCCCTTGTGCACATAATGCATCAGCTTTCAATTTGAAAGATGATGCAATACGTGCAGAAGCAACCGTTGGCATCAGCCAAAGTAATGTTTACAACTGACGCAATTCACGACTCACTCAACGTGATTGCAGATTACACTCATTACAGTTTGCTGTGATGCAGTCGATTATATTTGCCTGTTTTTCAAAGGATAAATTTGCGCAATTTTCTTATTATTAATTCTAAATGTAATTTATAGTGAATAACTAATTCTTAATTTGAATATATTTACAGTCGCTTCTATTGCTGTTTAGTTTGATTATGCTCTATTATAAAACAATTAAATAAAATATATATTTTTTATCAAATAAACAGTATGTTATTTTTGAGGAGTCGGAGTTAGCCGATTTTCACCAACTCCGACTCTTATTCTTAAAACACAAAAAATGTCTCGACACCGATACCGACTCCAGAGCCCTGTATACATACATATATGCATATGTGTGTGTATGTGTGTGTGTGCGTTTGGCGAAGTAGTTTGGATATTTGGCTTCCGAGAGATCGGTACTCGGCGTCATGTTGTGTCCTTGAGCAAGATATTTTACCTTATGTTTCTCCCGTCATCCTAGCTGGCGCAAGTGATTTGTATCAGCCTTGTCATATTCCTATTTCTTTATTGCCCACAAGGGGCTAAACATAGAGTGGACAAACAAGAACAGACAAAGGGATTAAGTCGATTACCTCAACCCCAGTGCGTAACTGGTACTTAATTTATCGACCCGAAAGGATGAAAGGCAAAGTCGACCTCGGCGGAATTTGAACTCAGAACGTAACGGCAGACGAAATACCACTAAGTATTTCGCCCGGCGTGCTAACGATTCTGCCATCTCGTCGCCGTTGCCTTGTCATATTCTGTGTCACGCTGACTCGCCCCGGAACTGCGCCAAGTGTATGCGCTTCTGTGGAGTGCTCAGTAATTTACACGTTAATTTCATGAGCAGGCTGTTCCGTTGATCAGATTCACCGGAGGCCGCGTCATCATCGTAACGATGTGCGTGTGTGCATATTTATTTTTGCCTTTATGTTGTAAATAACACACTTTTTCGTGTTTTCTTTCAATTTCTTTTCAGAATTTACCAATGTACAGAGGCTCTTGGATTATATCTGTTTAATGATACCCTAGTCGTCACCAGAAAAGTTCCAAGACATTTGCCACTCAGCATGGCGAGTGAGATGTTGTATACGTTCGAGTATAGTCTTCCACTTTCAGTTGTAAGGGTGAAAAACTTACCAAATACTAAATGTAAGTTTTCAAATTTACACTTGTTGACAATATTGTTTTCTTCTATTCTTAATACCAAACGAATGGAGAAAATTACTAACACTAAAGTACATTTCTATACATTCGAATATACTGCCTTTCCTTTCAAGAGTGAAAACAGTTGTAGATGGCATTAAACTTTATAGAACATTCAACTGTTTCACCAAAATGCTGAAATAATTTCATAACAAGAGAGGGAGGTGGGATAGGGAGAAAAAAGGAAAACAGAAAAACTAATATAATCAATAAGGAAGGCCAATCGTCTGATTGCAAGCGATCGTTAGGACAAAAATCATTTGGGCAAAAAAAGATATAAATATATGACCTCTTTCTCTCTTTCTCTCCTTCTTTCTCACTTCTTGGTTTTGATAGAGGGGTTGCGTTGTTCAGAAATCATTGAAGTGATGTTTTGTTAGCGATTTATATAGCCTGTGGGGTTTGATCATTTGCATAGCGGCGAAAAGTCTAAATAATTGGAACTTCAACACAGAATTGTATTTGTGACGGAACAATGATTAGATGTAAATGCATGATTGTATAATATTTCTACTTGTTGTGTAATTGTTTCGGTATGTTAGCAAAAGGTGTGTATGTTCGATAAAATTTTGAATACCACACCTGTTCACTACCTCTTATTTCTTTCGTTCTTCATACACACACACACACACACACACACACACACACACACACACATACACACACACACACACACACACACACTCACACACTCACTCACTCATTCACTCACATATATACATATGTATATTATGTTTTATTACCGTAGTAGTTATCACATGTTCCTTTCTTATTGTATATACGCTGACGGGAGAAATTTTTCTCTTTCCTATTTAACTTAGAAATTTCTAGAAGACAAGAATCTTTTAAGAGAGCAGCACATCTTGATTTGATGCTAGAAGCATGAATATGAAAGACACATGCATACGCACTCGAGTACACAAAGGAACATGCACATACTTGTACACAACTATATCCACACAAACATACATACTCACAAGTATTCATACATCCCAATGTGAGTATTTCTATGTGAATGTTTGCCCTGCAAGAAATATCAACCAAACATCCCCCTAACCATACCTTACCGTGTTTATAAAAGGTGGTGCAGGTTAGATATTTGTGTACTTACTTTGTCTGAAACAAGAATGCGATTGTCAGTGGGGGAACAGTTGAAAGTTGGCGCATAGCCAAACAACAACAACAACGAAAATGTGAAGATGTGCACCAACAGATAAACACCAAAGATATTTAGTGCAATTGTTATAAACTAAGATTAGATAGCAGGAGAATATTTTTGCTGGTTAGCAAACATTAACCTATAGGAGAGTTCGTAGAATATTTCAACGAATTGATTTACCGGGAAAAGTAAAAGAATCTAATATATTGTACATAATCTCTTGTAACTCTTCTGTTTATAAAGGCAGACGTGGCCGTGTGGTTAAGAAATTTTCTTCCCAATCATATGGATCAGGGTTCAGTACTTTCCATAGCACACCGGGAGAGTCTTTGCTACTATAGACCTAATCCAACCAAATAAGAAATGCGAGTGAATTTTATAGACGGAAAATGTATGGAAGTCCGTCGTATATATATATA
>NC_068995.1:39149302-39156621 GCF_001194135.2 Octopus bimaculoides | reverse complement strand
TATATGTATTAGGTGTATATGTGTGCGTGCGTTTCTAGTCCGCCACGACTTCACAACTGCTGTTGGTTTGTTTACGTGCACGTAAGAGACTGATTTAACAGAGACTACGCTTTGAAATGTAAGTAGTGGGTCGATTTCTTCGACCAAAACCCTTCAAGGCGGTGTTCCACCATGACCATAGTTGCAGTGAAAGATGAAATATAAACTCTCCAGTGACTTTATTTACAAGATCTTTAGAAAAAGGCGGTGGTTATGACCTTCGCAGGGTTACTCGGAACCGGCAAGAGTTTACTGTTAATGTTCTACTTGAACATCACAAATCAGTACTTAGAGGAAAAGCGCAAGTTGTAGGGACATGATTCTAGAAGATTGTCCTTCTGGAGGGGAAGAAAGAGACGGATGAGGAAATTGTTGCTGAGTTTAATGTCTTTAGCACACTAAAGGAGGCAACAGTGCTTGCAACTACCTAGCTCCAAAACAACATACTAAAGTTGCGTTAGAAATGATAAAAAGCAAACGAGTGAGAGAGAGAAAGAGAGAGAAAAAAGGGTGAGAGAATGAGGACGAAGTGAGGAAGAGTGTGAAAGAGCGAACAAATAGAGAGAATGAGGGAAATAGAAAGATAGTGAGTAAGGTGAAGGAGAAAAGGAAGAAGGCAGAGTGAGAGAGAGAGGATAAGAAAGAGAAAGAGAGAGAAAGAAAGAAGATGCGAGCGAGAGAATAAGAGAGTGTGTGTGTCTGTGCGTGTTTCTGTCAATCCTTCGATTTGTTCGGCTGCTCTACATTGATAAAGGGTAAATAACCTGAAACTAGTCTGTAGATGCCAGATCAGCAAGGGGAAGCAGCTGACCTCTCTGTTCAATGGTTGTAATGGACACAGGTTCGTGTGTCGCATGGCTATCTAGTGGCAATGGCCTCTTGGAGCTAACCAACGGCAGCATTCGTCCTATTTTTCTGGACTGCCATGATAGCTTGGCGATAACTATTAATATATATATATATATATATATTTACGTGAAGGCGGCGAGGTCGATAGGGGGAAAATTCGACCTCGGGTGAATGTGAACTGATGATGTATAGACGGACGAAATGCCGCTAAGCATTTTTCCCGGCATGCTCAGGACTCTACTAGCTCGCCGCCTTATATGAAATCAATATTAAGTTCTAAGCAATGTAACTTTAAATTGTTTATAGAGGAATGTATGCCACCAAATTCAACATTTTCTTAGACAGATGATGGTGATATCGCACGAAGACACTTTCTATACTATGTCTTCTATCTATATTTCAATGGCTCAATAATTTTTCTTAGACATAAAATGTTTTTAAAGCAAATATCTTCTGTTAATGTTCCATCAACTCACTGGGTTATATTTCTGAGACGCATATAAGAAAACGCTTCTCTATACTTAAAAGAAGGATTTAAAGAGAGAAAGAGAGAGAGAGAGGGGGGGAGAGAGTGAATAATTCTGTTCAATGAGGCTATAAAAAAGATATTAATGAAATCTTGGCTAACACTTCTCTTTATGAAGAGAATTATTGGTCGGACTAAATTCCACTAAAAAGGTAGACCTATGTTGATGTTACTGTATTGATACTAATGTATTCATTGTTCATTATAAGGCTGAAAAGCATGAGGACAGATACATTCGTCTTTGGTAGGGCCCTCATTAACTCCTTCAGGTTTCATTTGAAAACGAAATTGAGAGCGGAGAGGGAAGTGCTGTTCTCGAGGAGTTTATTGAAAGGTGGATGAAAGTTGTGAAAATAGCAAGAGAGGATGGTACCTCTCTCAGTGTAGACCTGTAAATCGGAAAGGGAACTTCCTCTTAATGTTCAGGGAAAGCACGGACAGTGGGGTTACTCGATTATCTGTAGAGGTCATCCCGTATCCGCAGGACTACATCTCTCACATCCCCACCCATTTTAACCATTGTATACTGTTCAAATACCCACAAGGTCGACTTTGCCTTTCATCCGTTCAGGGATAATAAATTATGGAGTTCAATAGGTGATTGGTGGCCAGCGATAATGATGACATTCCGGATAATGTTTAGGTGTCGATCTTTTCCGGAGGACTTTTGGGCCGTGGCTGATGCATAATTTTTGGATACGCCTAGCCTAGCAATGCTACCAGAGTACTCTGCCGGTTCGAGACAAGCCCTACATGCACTGATTTCTGTTAGATGGAATTGAACGTGCGAAGGGCGATGAAGTTGTTCTACATGCACTCGTTCAATATCAGGGCATTGGCGACTTGTGAAGCTTTGTCAAATAACTGTTGGCAAGTGTAGGACGGATTCGGTTTTCGGCCGACCCCATCGTGAAGATAGCCACGCCACCTTCTTTTGGCGGGGAAGGGCAAGCAATGTCCCTCTGTCTAGTGGTTGCTAAAGAGGTAGTGTGGTAGATGAAGAAAAGTGAGAGTAGAGAGGCAAATGCTGTACCCCAGTAATTTGTTGAAAGGCAGGTGAATGTGGTGAGGATGGCCCGTAAGAATGGGTCTGCTGTGAGCATGCTCCAGGAGGCCGGAAAGAATGGAGAGGAGAGGGTTGTTTGCTAGAAGTGATCTTGGCTTTCAGGATGTCCAGGATGACTGGCGTCTGTAGGTTGTCCCTTGCTGGGTCTTCCAACCATTTAGGGAACATTTTGTTCGAATTCTTATTGTTAATTATTATTGTTTATATACTCTTCACACATACTATACGTAAATCCTCTCTGTTGTATCGTCTTTTGCGTAAATCCTCTCTGTTGTATCGTCTTTTGCTTTTTTCTTCGGTTCTTCACGCCAATAAAGAAACAATCATTATTATCAATATCAAAGTTTGGCGGCGAGCTGGCAGAATTGTTAGGACGCCGGGCGAAATACTTAGTGGTGTGTCGTCTGTCTTCATAATCTGAGTTCAAATGCAGCCGGGTCGACCTTACCTGTTATCTTTTCGGGGTTGAGGAAATAAGTACCAGCCAGATACTGGGATCGATGTAATCGGGAATCCCACTTTCCAGAATTTCAGGCCTTGTGCTTATAGTAACATGGATTATTAATATCAACGTTGGTATTATTGAAGCCATATATTTACTAGGCTTGCATTTGTTTTTCGCTGGTCCATCAATTTTTCACTACAGTGTTCGTACATAGCAACAAATAATGATGATGATGATGGTGACAATGATGATAACGATGGTGATGATGACATGGATGATGATGATGATGATGATGATGATGATGACAACGATGGTATTATGATGGTATATGATGATAAAGATGATGACGGCGTAGACAACGGCGACGTCGGCAACGCCGATGATGATGATGAGCAGGAGGAGAAGGAGGAAGTGGAGGAAGACGGTGGTGACGATTTGTAACAGTGATGACGATGATGGCGATGGAGATGGCGATGAAGATGATGGACGATGATGATTAGAATGGCGTTGATGATGATGATGATGGTGTGATTTTATCAGTCCTGTAGCATTGTTTCTGCAGTTCAATTAACTATAAGGTTACAGTTGTATTTAAAGCGCCACCTAGATTTTTTTTAAAAAAAGGAAGAAATTAATGATCACAATGGCAACGACGAGGATGCTATTGCTGCTGATGATGATGATGACGATGATGATAATTATGATAATATCAATGATATTTAATGAAGTTAATGATGATGATGATGATGACGACGACGACGACGACGACGATGATGATGTTGAGGATGATGATGATGATGATGCCGACGGCGATGGTAACGGCAATGATGATGATGAAATTTATTTTAATATAAAAAAATGCTGTCGATAATGTTTCAAATTCAGTTATTGTTGTTCTGGTTGTTGCTACTCTTAATACTGTTCTTCGTAATGTTCAATGATTATTCGGGTAACACTGTCAATAATAATAATAACAACAATAACACTGGTGCAGTTATCGTGCTGTTGTTCTGATAATGATATTGATATTAATAATGATAGTAGTGATGATGATAATAATAATAATAATAATAATAATAATAATAATAACGGTAATAAAATAGTTATAATAATATTAATAATGATAATAATAATAATAATAATATAATAACAATACTACTACTACTACTACTACTACTACTACTACTACTACTACTACTACTACTACTACTACTACTAATAATAATAATAATAATAATAATAATAATAATAATAATAATAATAATAATAATAATAATAATGGTAATATAATGATAATAATAATTATAATGGTAATATAATAATAATAATAATAATAGTAATAACAACAACATAACCCGAAGTTATTCTTCAGAACTTTAGAAGGAAACAATGGGGAAAATATTGCTTCTGATGCAAATCAAGCCAAGGAGTTCTGGAGCGGATTATAAGGAAACAATGTGGGGCATGAAGGGGATGCAACGTGGATAGGAACTATCAAGACATAATTACAAGGAGGAAAGAAACAAAGGAATATTGTCATAAGCACGGGTGATGTGAAAGAACAAGTGAGAAAAGCGCCTAACTGGGAAGCCCCCGGACCAGATGGGATTCATGACTTCTGGCTGAAGGGATGCCACGCTGTGCATGAAAGACAAGCATCCCAATTGAACGAGTGTGTCCAGAAAGGTACAGTCTCCGCGTGGATGGTGACTGGGAGGACAACACTTGTAATGAAAGATAGAATAAGGGGAATATTGTGGCAAACTACCGTCCCATAGTATGCCTAAACATAATCTGGAAGATACTCACTGGAATATGTGTGGCAACAATGACATACACTTTTCTGGCACAAGAAGAAATACTGCTAAGGGAACAAAAAGCCTTACAGGAAGAGTTCTCAGGGTACCAAGGATCACATGGTCATCGATAAAACAGTTTTGAGGCATTGTAAAAAACATAATACAAACATGTCTATGGCTTGGATTGCCAGTAAGAAGGCATATGATATGGTGCCTCATTCTTGGATCGTTGAATGCCTGCAAATGTTTGGTGTTGCCGACAACATCACAGATTCTCTAATACATAGCATGAAAGAGTGGGGGAATCTTCCAAGGTAGCACGTTTCGTCCGTTACTTTTTGTAATTTCACTAATACCCATAACAATGACACTTAGGAAAGTTAAAATGGGTTGCTGATGTGGGAAGAAAGGCCCATCATTGAACCATCTTCTGTTTATGGATGACCTGAAATTGTTTGGGAAATTTGAAAAACAGATAGATTCTTTAACCAAAACAATCTAGAAGTGTAGTTAGGACATCGGTATGGAATTGGGATTACCAAATGCTCAGTACTTAATATGAAAAGAGGAAAGAAAGCAGCCTGCAGAGGATTTCGGTTACCTTCAGGAGAGATCATGGGTGAACCTGACGGTAATGGGTATAGATATTTAGGGAGTTTGGAGCTGGATGACATTCTACACAGAGAAATGAAAGTCAAGGTCAGCGAGACGTATCAAAAAGGGTGAAATGATGTTGAAATCCAACCTCAATGTCAAAAATTTGATTATCGCAATGAATATCTAGGCAGTTGCGGAGGTCAGATATAGTGCATCCATCCTCAAATAGACTAAGGAGGAAATATCAACAGTGGATAGAAGGATAAGAAAGTTGATGACGCTGCATAGTGCGCTACGCCCTAAAGCAAACCTAAATAGACTGTATATGAAAAGAAAGAATGGTGGCAGAGGCCTAATTAGTATAGACCATTGTTTTAGGCGTGAAAGGAGAACGCTTGCCAAGTATTTGATAAATAGTAATGAAGACCTGCTGTAATATGCCCAGAAAGATATGGGTGTAAATGCAGATGAAATGATGGGCAAAAAAGAGTGTAACCAACGAGCTGAGGAGAAGAGAAAAGAAGACCTTGAAATGAGAATGCATGGACAGTTTGAAAGGAATACACAGGACGTAAAGGATAATACAGCGTCGTGGGCGTGATTTGAGCGAGGGGATTTAAAGCGTTCCACCGAAATCCTGATCATTGCTGCACACGGCCAGGCTCACGCTACCAATTCAGTGAAGTATAACATCTATAAAACTTCTGACACCCAGAAATGCAGATTCTGTGGAAAAAGTGTGGAAAATTTGACCCACTAGGTAAGTGGATGTGAGAGCCATGCACAAAAGAATACAAGCTCTGCCACGATAAAATGTTTGTGTAACTGCATTAGTTCTTATGCTGTAAATAACAATATGATTTAACAGTGAACTGGTATGAGCATAGAACAAATAAAGTTAGGCAGGATGATGGAAAAATAACGATACTCTGGGAATATAATTTTCAGACAGATCATGTAATTGAACACCGTCGGTTGGATATTGTCATATTGAATAAGAGAGACAATTACTGTCAGATCATTGATGTAGCCGCCCTACCAAATGACATGAATTTTGTAAGTAAAGAGGTTGAAAAAAATCACCAAGTACTCCGAATTGAAAGTGGAACTGGCAAGACTGTATGGAATGCGTGAGGGTAATATAAACGTGATACCAGTGGTGACTGGAGTATTGGTCTCAATCACTTTGAAAGTTCAAAACTCCTTATGGTAACTGGAAATCCAATGCAAGATTGCTGTCTTGCAAAAAAGCATCCTTATTGGGTACAGCGCACATCTTAAGGAAAGTATTATCTGTCTGAGGTCCTTGTTGTGACTTGAAAGAAGACTAAAGACTCCGGTGCATTTTCACCTACACTGTGTTACGAAGGAGTAATAATAGTTATAATGATGATAATAATAATAGTAATGATAACAATAATAATAATAATAATAATGATGATGATGATGATTATAATAATTTTTTTGTTTGTTTATAGTTTCAGCTTAGAGCTGCGGCCATGCTGATGCACCGCCCTTAAATAGTTGCCTCCCCGGTGGGGAATCGAGCCCCGGTCTCCCGCATGTCAGGCGGGGATACTTACCACTATACTAAATAATAATAATTGTAATATTAATAATAATGATAATCCCCAGAGCTCAGGGAGGTCGAGGCTTGATCCAGCTTGAACTTACGTACAAAACCACCACAATCGGACTGGCCAAATACCTTGAAACAACCAACGATTGGATGCTGAAACTTGTTGAAAAACATGAAAGACCGAAAAGACTTCACTCTATTCTGAAAGAGAGCAAAAAATTCGCTACCGAACTCTTAGATACCCACCAGCTTGATCAGGTTGAAGGAAATGCGCCAACTGCTGCTGCAAAGAAAATAAAATTAATTGCAAAGACAAAAGCCCATGAAAAATTAGCTAGCAGATGGGAACAGAAACCTCTGCATGGCAAGTATGTGGCTCGTAGCAAACAAGCTGATGTCGACCAGAAGCACATGCGTCA
>NC_068995.1:39148164-39148782 GCF_001194135.2 Octopus bimaculoides | reverse complement strand
ATGCATACACCGTTTCTCTGCCCTAGGTGTACGGAAAACACTCGGCGAGAAATGGGAAAAAATTTGAAGGAAGAAGAAAAAAAAACATAATAATGATACTACTACTACTACTACTACTACTACTACTACTACTACTAATAATAATAATAATAATAATAATGGCGATGATTATAATAACTGTGATGATAATAATAGTGATACTGAAGAGGTTCACATTAATCTTAATGGTTGTTGCTATTGTTTTAGTTGTTGTCGGTGTTGCTGGTACCACCACTGCTGCTGCTTGTGCCTCTACAAGTGCTGCTGCTGCTTCTGCTGCTGCCGCTACAGCTGTTACTAGTGGTGGTGATGATGATGTGGAGGAGGAGGAGATGGAGTGGATGTGGAGGAGGATGGCGGTAGTGGTGGTGGCAATAATTATGATAATGACGATGGTGGTGGCGGTGGCGGTGTTGGTGGAAGTGGTGAGGATAATGACGAGGATGTCGATGACGGTGATGGTGGCGGTGGTGGTGATGACGACGACGACGACGACGACGACATCGAGGACAATAATGTTAGCTATGATGCTGAGAATGATTTAGTGATACTAATGATGATACTATTATAAACGTTATC
>NC_068995.1:39139714-39147632 GCF_001194135.2 Octopus bimaculoides | reverse complement strand
AATAAGCTGAGAACGTCTGTTCCGATATTGGCCTTCAATGCTACATGTTTATTTTCATTTTTTTTTGTTTTTTTTTACACTTTCATCTTTTGTGACGGTTAACAATGTTTGGTAATGATCACGAAGTGGGCGAAGAAGTAGTAGTAGTAGTAGTAGTAGTAGTAGTAGTAGTAGTAGTAGTAGTAGTAATGGTAGTAGTATTAGCTGCAGCAGCACAAGCAGCGGTGGTAGAATTATCGTTAGTAGTGGTGGTGGTGATGCTAGAAATTTTGTTGTCATGGTACTAGTAGTAGTAGTAGTAGTAGTAGTAGTAGTAGTAGTAGTAGTAGTAGCTGTTGTAGTAGTGGTAGTTGTAGCTGCAGCAGTAAAAGCAGCGATGGTAGAATTATCGTATGGAGTGTTGGTGGTGGTGGTAGAGGTTTTGTTCTCATGGTAGTAGTAGTAGTAGTAGTAGTAGTAGTAGTAGTAGTAGTAGTAGTAGTAGTAGTAGTAGTAGTAGCTGTAGTAGTGTTAGTGGTAGTGATAGTGATAAATATTGGTTGAAGCATCAGTACTAGTAGTGGTAGTAGTAGTAGTAGTAGTAGTAGTAGTAGTAGTAGTAGTAGTAGTAGTAGTAGTAGAATTAGTAGTAGTAGCAGTAGTAGTGTTAGTGGTAGTGATAGTGATAAATAGTGGTTGAAGCATTAGTAGTAGTAGTGGTACTAGTAGTAGTAGTAGGTGGGCTGCGCTGTGTAGGGAAAGAAAAGCAACATTATTGCGTAGATGGCGGTATGACAGCGACTATGTTGCTGCTGCAGCAGGTGCTAGTGAAAGTGATGATGATGATAATGTTCATGATGATGTTTATGATGCTGTCATTTATCCCGAAGTCACTAATGTTTGTTAGAAATATTCCATTTCTAAATCTCTCAGAGAGAGAGAGTTATGCAGTAGCAGCATGATAAAGTGGTGGTTTGTTGCCAACATAATGTGGCAGTCCCAGGAAAGGGAAGAATGCTACTGCTGTTTAGCCCCAAGAAACACCGTTTCTAGTTGGCTACGTGACAACATGTGTTCTGCGTCCTTAAGTTTTCAAACAGGGGAGATAAGTACCACCACCCAACAAAGCCAGCATCCAGAGACTAGTTTCAGGTTAGTTGCCATGGCAGTAATAATCACATATACGTTGCTGATTTTTTTGTAGTTGTTCTTGATGATGATCATGATGATGAATACAAGCGGGTAGAACCGTTAGTGCGCCGGTCAAAATATTTAGCAGCATTTTGTCCGTCTTTACGTTCGGATTTCACCTTCTGCAGAGATCGAATTTGACTTTCATTCTTTCTGGATCGATAAATTAAATACCAGTGAAACACTGAGGTCGATATAATAGACTAACCCCCCACCCCACCCCAATAAAATTTCAGGCCTTGTGCGTTTAGTTGAAAGGATGATTATTATTATTATTATTATTATTATTATTATTATTATTATTATTATTATTATTATTATTATTATTTTCTCCTTATCACAGGTTTTTGGAGCTCCTGGAGTCTTGCTTACGTAGCGGGCTTACCACCTTCAGTACCATGCAAATTTGTTCTTTTCAGCTCTCTAAGACTTTCCTGATTATTCTGGCCGTGTCAAAGGGGCAAACCTTTTGTAACACTTTCACTGGGCACTCTATTCCGATTTCCTTTATATTCCTCTAGATTTTTTCTGACCCAACAATAATTGGCACTATCTTCACCTTCTTTATGTTACATAGCCAGGCTATTTCGCACTTAAGAGCGTTGTACCTAACTATCTTTTCGCCTTCCTTTTTTACTCTTCGTGAGTCAAAGGGGCATGCAACATCAACTATATAGCATATGTGGAACACCTTGTGCACCAGTCTGTTATGCTCTAGCAGCTGACCTATTTGGATTGGGAAATCCCAGAGACTTTTACTAGTCTCTGACTCTGCCACTCTCTGCCGTTTGTTCTCATACCACGTCTTGTATCTCTCTAGCCCCCATTTTTCGTACGGTTTCCAATGTAGCACTTTCGATATGTGGTCGTGTCACCACAACTTGTAATAGTTTTGTGCAAATCTAGGGCGTTCGTTCGTGTTATGGGCAATGGTTTGATCCACCTTATTGTAGATGCGGCAGAGCGGAGACACTTGCTCATTCCTAAGGTTGACCCCTCCACCCACCAGTTCGTGGCCAAAGCTTGGTTTTGCGCTGCCGGTACAGTGCTCTCGTTCACTTGTTTTAGGGTTCCTTTCTTCAGCTAATCTCACCTATATTTTCCAGCAACTTCTGCTGTAGCTACATTGAATCGATTGTGTAGTCCCTTGTTTCATAGTTCTTTTCTTTTTATTCTTCTAAATTTTGTCTTTAGTTACCGTTTTCCCTTATTTCCCTCTTATTCCCCATCCCCTTCACTTATCTCACATTTGCTAATTTCTTTCTCCAAGTTTCTTCATATGGTATGTTGAGGTTAATGTCTGTGCCATAGGTTTACTTATAATGTCGACTATCTCCGGAGAATTTTTGAGTATATATGCATTATTGTGATATAAATAGATAATACTTTAATAGAAACGTGATAAGTAAGTGCATTAATGACAAACAATAAAACGAAGATAGCGCCGGCAGAACAAATTTGGAAAGAAAATTTGCATTTTTGGTTGTAGATACTTCTTTTGATGGAGAAAAAGAAAAAAAAAAGTTAAAAGATTAATGCCATTTCTTAAGAATTATTGTCACGATTCCTATTTTCACTGTCACTGAAATGAACAAAAATATTCGTAT
Source organism: Octopus bimaculoides (assembly GCF_001194135.2). Taxonomy (NCBI): domain Eukaryota; kingdom Metazoa; phylum Mollusca; class Cephalopoda; order Octopoda; family Octopodidae; genus Octopus; species Octopus bimaculoides. The sequence goes on along the minus strand of NC_068995.1, from coordinate 39,144,855 downwards.
GTCGTTAGGTGACTTTCACCACCAAATGGAGTGAAGCAAATTATTCCGTTTATCAATCCAAGGGCTGTGTCTAGGCATAGATTTGTTTACATTTTAAGATACCATCTTTTACTACTAAGTTCCTACAACTAATAAAAGCTTAAACATCAATGAAATCATTCGCACGTTTAGTTGTCATGGCATTTACATCTGCTACAGATACAATCCACCACTGTCTTCTGAGTGAAATTTCGTAGAAGGAAAGTGAACATGAGCATATCTAATACGTACATAGCGTACATGCTTACATATATACATATGGTATATGCAACACACTGCATAAATACCAATTTTTGAGAATTAAGCTTCTGAAAAACCAGGAAGGAGAAAGCTGATTACTTTTCAGAAATTTATCATTTAAGTATATATGAGCATATTTAGATATGAAAGTATATGCAGGAGAAGACATACATAAAACAAAGCATACAAATTTGCAAGTATACAACCGTACATACATACATACATACATACATACATACATGAACATATATACATAAAAACGCATCCATAAAACAAACATACACATCTGCGCATACACTAACACGAAATACTGCACACACACACATATGCACAAATACCTAGATGATGTTGATAAAAGTTCCAATGAAGGAGCCATGAATCTATGTTAGAGTCCGGCTCTTTCTCTATTGATAAGAAATACAGAAATGAAACTGATTGATAACATGCATACATACATTCATACATACACACAAAAGACTATGTTGATGATGTTGAAATTCCAATGAGGGAGCCTTGGATCTAGGTTCGAAGCCGGTTCTTTCTCTATTGGCAAGAAATCTCGAAATAAAACATAATAATGACATACATACATGCATGAATATATACATATACATACATACATACATACATACATACATGCATACATACATGCATACATACATACATACATATATACATGCATACATAGTGGCTTGAAGAAAGACAGATAGAGGTACATATCTCCATTTAGACAAAAACAAACACATAATACATATATGCGTATGTGTGTGTATGCACGTATCTAATAACAAATTCACTCAGCTCTACATGACGTGGTCGCATAGAGCACACCCTCTTAATATCTGATGAAATTAACGTATCTCATGCAGTCCGAAACTACGTCACTAGAAGCTGTAATCTAACCTGTTATTTAATACATGTTGCTTCAACCAAATATGTTGGGTAGTATTATCTTTAATTTGTTCGCTTAGTATATACATATATGTATGTATAGGTGTGTGAGTATGTGTGTGAGTGACTGACTGTGCGCACGCGCATGAGAAAGAGAGTGAGAGCTGAGCCAAACTGTTATTAAATACGTGTAATTTCGACGAAATGCGTTGAGTGCTACTTTCTTTTGTTTGTTCACTAACTGGTAGTACACATTCCTAACGACCCCTTCGGTCATGAATGAGCATGGGATTGCAACCAAAAAGTTCCCCTCCAAGGTATAAGTCCAGGCAAAGTTGTTTATGAAAGACAAACAATCACCTATGCATACCAGTACCCACTCTCCCCTTCACGGATGTTATCCTAACGAAGGCAAAAGGTGAAACAGCTTGGCACCTGTGAGATCGCATCTCATTTCTGCAGCTGAGTGAACGGGAACAACGTGAAATAACGATAACAACACACTGCCCACTCCGGGATCGAACTCACAACCTCATGATTCTGAGCACACCACTCTAATCACACAGTCACGCACCGTCATACACACACACAGGCACGCACGCACACACGCACATACACACACACAAATAGATAGAAACATTTTATGCTTGTTTATGGAATTTTATATCTTAGTCTCGGTATTTTGAATTGGCCTTTTATCTAATAAAGTGCAAAGTGTTGGTGGATTCATGGTTTGTAAAAATATATTACGTTAATATTGCTTGCTTTTCCTGACAGAAAACCTTATTAAGCTCAGATAACGATTAGGGTGGTATGGTGTTCCTATCTATCTATCTATCTATCTATATATATATATATATATATGCAAGCACATAGACACAGACACAAGCACACACACTTATAAATACAAAGATATAGATATATTTATATGATATATCTGTGTGTATATCTTTGTGCTTTTCCTCCGCCATCGCTGGCCAACCAGTGCTTGGGGGGGTGGGGGGTGATTCGTTTGACTAAAACCTATGAAGGTGGTGCCTATCAAGTAAAGGATGAAAGATTCGTTCAGTATGAAGAAAGTTGCACGTAGCCATGTCGATTAACTATTACACAAGCAACCAAAACGATGGTTAGTTTGTAATATATTCTTAGTGCAGCACGGTTTCCATGGTTAAGTAATTTTATTCTTAATAATTTTTCCACTGCACTGTACGTAGGTAACGCAGAACACGCTGACATGAGCTTAATGCAAGACTACAACCAAGAATGTGATGGCTATTTGAAACTTGCCAATTGCTACAACATGTGTGGTTACTAATATACAATAAGCATAGAAATTATTGATCATTCTGCCATACGTCTAATCGAAAATCTAATCGAGCGTTTGATTCATTCATTTGAGAATATAGATATATTATCTTAAGTAGTTTGATATTAAACATAAAGCAGTTACATTAGAATGTTTCCCTCTACAGTGTTACAATATGTATATGAATCAACACCAGCTAGTGAAAAGTTTCTTTAATCGTCATTGAAGTTTTAGCCATATTTTCTGTATCCAGGGAGAAGTTTAAGAGAAAAAGAGTATTAAGCGCTTATACGGAGAAATCTAGTTACTGAACCAGTAGTAGATTTGAGCTAAGAATATGAGGTAAGAGAGAAAGGTATAAGTAGTTAAGATTACAAGGTGCGTTCAAAAAGTATCCGATGTTTAAGCATAGAAAATAAAAGGAAAAATCATTTTGTGCATTTCACAAATTTTATTCATCTTCAAAATACTCCTTCAGATTTCACACAATTCTCGCAGTACTGGAAAGTTTTCTCCGCAATGAGATGGAGCTTCGCGTCGCTTTACTTATAATGTTCTCTAGCGACTCAGATTGCTCCACTCACAGCATGGTTTTCAGCTTCGAGAAGTTCAAGATGTCGCACAGTACCAATGCGGGAGAATCGGGAGTCATTTGAACAAACAGTGTGTTGTTCTTCACTCGGAAGGCTTGGATTACGTGGGCAGAATGAGTAGGCTTATTTCCGAGATGAAGTTACCAATTCTTCTCCGCCCATATATCCGGCCGTTTTCGATGCACAGTATCACAAAGGCGATGTATAACCTCCAAGTCGTATTCCTTAGTGAACGTTTGGCCCTCTGGCGCGAATGCATGATACAGAATTCCACGGGAGTTAAATAAATAGTTTAATATTACCTTCAAACTAACGCGAAATTGTCGTGCTTTTTGGGCCTTGATGATGACGGATATTTCCATTGGGAGGAGTGAAAATGGGCTTCTGGGTCATAACATAAATTCATGTCCGATCACCGGTGATTATATTCTTTATAATGTTTGGATCGTAGTTTTCACAGCCCAGCATCTCCTGAGCTATTTTCATGTGGAGTTGCTTATTCTGCTCCACTAGCAACTTGCGGACCAATTTTGTCGCCACTCTCCGCATGCACATATCCTCCGTTAAAATAGAATGCACTGATCCTGTGATTATTCCAACTTTGTGAGCAATTTTCTTGATTGTTACACCACAGTTTTTCATGACTATTAGCCGAACATTCTCAATCGGTTTATTGTTTTGGTTTGTGGTTGATCTGCCTGAGTGTAATTTGTTTAGCCTTGAGAGACGGTCATATTTGAAGCTGTCGTAAGACTTTTTGACCCGAGATCAGCAAAGACCTGCTGAATCTTCTAGATAGTTTGAGCTTGAGTATCATTAACCTTTTGGCAAAACTAGATGCAATATCTCTACTGGAAGCGTCTAATCATCTTGTGCGAAAACGAAAATCAGGCGAGCGGGCGCTACACGTCTGTACTCTACGCGTAATAGCCCGAAACTGACGCGGCCTACCACCGCAAATTTTGTAACGATTAGGGTGGTATGGAGTGTATATATATATATATATATATATATATATGCACACACAAGAACATGGACACGCACAGACACAAGCACACACACATATAAATGCATATATAAAGTGTGGGGTAACTTTCCCTCTAACGGGTTTTACCCACTTAACATTAGTTTTGTCGGGCAAAGAAAAACAATTATACTTTTTGAACGCACCTCATAACACCCGAGTTTTCCGCTGGCGCTGCCCAAAAGTAGGGCGTTGCAAACATCTTTTGTTCTTTTCTTTATTCACGTTTATACATACATATGTCCATTTATCCTCTATTTATATATTGCAGATGTATGCAATGCATTTAAATTGAAAAGTCCTTCGAACCAGATATGCTGCTGTACCGAGAGTCGCACAGAGAAAGTGAACTGGCTGAGTATCCTGCATCAAGCCATAAGAAGTGTGCAAGTGTGTTGACAAGGAAACAGCGACAAACGACGAATACGATAAAGACAACAACGATGATGATGATGATGGTGAAGTGATAATCGCCATAATAATGATGGCGGTAACAGAGTTGATAATGGTAGTGATGTGATGATGGTAAGAATAATAATGATCGTAAGGGTGATGATAATGAAAACAACGACGACGACGACGATGATGTTGACGGTAATGATGGGGATGGTGATGGCTGTGCAGTGAAGGGCAGAAGCGAAATTAGCCCCACACTAATAAAGAAGTTCATGAAGACAAGACGATGATTAGAACACTGATACACCCCAACTCGCATCCATGACAGCTTATACGTTAGCAATATAGCAGTATATGACTACACATAAACAATTACACCAATGGAAACATACGATTTATACGCATCAGTGGACACATACAAACTCTACTTCTACACATTCATTAATATTGCTACTTGAAGCGAATAGACAGTGACATCGAAATTTCTTCAAAACCATGTTTTTCAAACGTTTTGGCTGCATAGTTTGAAAAGTGAGACATTTAAGTAACCTTCAACGTATTATAAAACACATGTACATACATATTCGTATGTATGGACAAGTATATGTATGCGTGTCTACATGCATATATATATATATATATATATATA
>NC_068995.1:39138471-39139426 GCF_001194135.2 Octopus bimaculoides | reverse complement strand
TTGAGAAATCTTAATCAAACGAATTGACTCCAGCACTTTTCTTCTTTTCAAAGCCTGGCACGTGCTGTATCGTTCTGTTTTACCGAACCACAAAGTTAACTATCCAGCAACAGTTGACAACTGGCAGCGGGTGACAACTCACACACACGCACTTTTTCTGTTTCCGTTCACAAAATCTGCTCACAACGCTTAGGTCGGCCCGAGACTATAGTAAAAGACACTTTCCCAAGGTACCCACGCAGTGGGACTGAACCAAGGACCATGTGGTTCGGAACTGAACGTCTTACCACACTGCCACATGATCGCCTACACACATACAAGCACACACACACACGCACGCATATGTTTAGAGTGAGATAGAGCGAGAGAAAAAGATAGAGAATAATCATTCTCGAAACTCTCACCTTAAGCTATCAATAATAGCATATTTGGCTACAAAAGTTTAAAGGCTACCCGACCTCATATCTGTAAAATTGACTGGCGTTTTCCGAGAGGACCAAAGCGAATTTTCGAAGCTCTGTATCCATTTTAGTGGCTTTTCTGCTACGAGCAAGACTTGTATGTTGTTGATTATATAAAAATCAATAAACTTTAAAAAAAAGGTGAAATAATTCTTTTCTGTGTGTGTTTGCGTATGCGAGCTGTATGTGGTTGTGTGTCTATTTATATGAGTCTAAACCCTTGAAATTAAAAGTAAAGGTAACGTTACATTGAATCCTTTTGATATATAATACAAGTTGGATTTTGGACACCTATTCTGCGTAAGATCACGCTCCACGCTTATATATGTATATTTGTGCAGATATTTATTTTCCTATCTCTATTGGTTTCATCCTTATACTAATTTGCTGACCATTTGAAACAACCCCATTTTAATTTCACTTTCTTCCCAGACGCTCCCTAAGATGCACTCGTTGGTGTTCGCTTTGTTTCATATATTGCTTATATATTCTCT
>NC_068995.1:39118204-39138461 GCF_001194135.2 Octopus bimaculoides | reverse complement strand
TATATATATGTATATATATATATGTATATATGTATCTATGTTATATGTATATATGTCTATGTATGTGAATATATATGTATGTATATATACGTATATGCATGTATGTATATATATATATAAATGTATATATATTTGTATATATGTATATGTATATATATGTGTTTGTATGTATATATATCTATGTATATATATATACGCATGTATATGTATATATATACGCATGTATATGTATACATATGTATATATATACGCACGTACGTTTATATATATGTATATATATATATATATATATATATATATATATATATATGTATTTATATGTATATATGTGTATATCTATACATATATGTCTTTATATGTATGTATGTGTATATATATACATATATATACATATAGTACTTTTGTATATAAGATTGACCAGTGACCGGTCTGGTCAATCTTATATACACAATTACTATAATCTTTTTAGGATCTCGAACAAAAATGTTTCATGAACCTTCTGATTCTTTTAATGTGCTAGTTTCCTGTTATTAAATTGATATTAATTAATATCGAATTTTTACCATATTATGTTAATTATATATACATATATGTAATTATACATATGTTTGTTTATATATATATGTATGTACGTGTATATAAATACGCATGTGTATATATATATATATGTATATTTCCATGTATGTGCGTATATATATATATATATATATATATATATATATATATATATATATATATATATATATATATATATATATATATATATATAACACGTCTTAAACAGCTGTAGAGAACTTCAACGCATCAGTGTTATCACTTGTTCTTTATCTAACAGGGAACCTTGCATACGTTTACATCTACGATGTATAGTCGACAGTGGAATATGTTTAGTGAGTGTACCTCTGTATGTCTTCGATGACACATGGTATATTCACTCAGTTCTGAATGTATGCATAACTGGAAGTTCTAATCCGTATTTACATTAGTAAGTACGTATATGTCCGTATATATTGTCGTTACATAGTTGCTCTTGGAACTTTTCTATTTAAACACCTGACTCTTTGGAATCCTGAATAATATATATTAGTTTGTAGTGCTATGCTGTGTAATATATGAATATCTTTGATAAAATATTCGATCACGTAAAGACACCAATGCATTTTGTCATGGAGAAAAATAAAATTCACATTTATATATAATGCGCATTTTACAATGGCCAGTTGATTAGCGTCACGATGGAAAGTATTTTGTTAGAATCTAATAAGAGGGACCACGTGTCAGTTCGAGACATGTCTGTTTCCGATATTCGATGTTGGAGAGAGCCTATTTCGAAATCAATTTATTTGAGTAGAGGCCACTCTGAACTGGTGTCGTCTTTTTACACCTTTTTGCCTAGAGCGACGATTTTTCTCCATGTCAAACTGCAGTGAATGACCTTCATACCTGTCAAAATATGTTGTCACACACACACACTCTCATTTATTATATGTATATAAAGTTAATAATGATAAGGAGTTTGCAGATTTTTCACATGCATAATTTTATAACTATAGCTTCTAAATTGTCTCTAGATTTTGTATAGAATTTATTTTCAGCACTGAAGTCTACAATGTACACAACGCGATCGAAGAAAGTAAAATAGGCAATGGGTGTATTTGCATATTTCAGGAGTGATTGCATCGCATAAAAAAGCCCCGTTACTGATATATAAGCCTTTAATATGGCAATATATTATAGTTGCAAAGCGAAATACAGTGTTCCTGCCAGCAACTAATATATGCCAGGAATGCGTATAATGTGTAAGTTGGTCTATCCAGTCATGTTACACCGCAATAAGTTCATGGATTGTTAAAAGGTTGGATGCAGTACTGACAAGGGAGTATTAAGTCCTGAGTTACCTATTTTCCATTTTCGATGACATTATTTACACATATGTAGTCGCATTCGAAACGTCATAACGTTCAGTGATGGCTCTAAATTCTAATGAAATTCTGTACAGTACCGATACCTTAAAAGTGATACAAACACAAACACACACACACACACGCTCGCTCGCGCGCGCACATACACATCTGTATGTACATGGGGAACAGATTTTCTTTTATAAATATTTTTATATAAAATGTTCCATCTGTATGTCACTGTATTAAAGACTTTTCCTTTGCGTATAAGTATTTTGCCGTTCGTAGCAATAAAGTTCTGAGACATATAATCAATAATTCTAAACTTTCCCAGTAACCATCAACGTGATATCAAATCAAATATGTTTATCCTGTATTGCCTCTTTAACAATATTCCAATTTATGTAGACTTTATCGCCAATAATTGCGATCGTTAATTTGGGTTCAGAATACTTTATGTAGTCTTTATAAAATAAAGAATGCTAGCATTTGAACTCCCATTTTTTTTCTATTTCATGCCTTGAGTTCTACGCTTCATATATTTTCAAAATTTACTATCGAGATAACTGATAATATTGAGGTGAAAATTTTGATTGTAGTACATATGTGTCTTTTTTTCATGTTTTCGTTATTTTACTTGAATCAATAATGGCGTTTAAATGATGAAGAGTACTGGAGAGGTTAATTCCTTCTGACAGTTTTACAGAAAATATCAATCACTTTATTTCGAAACAATAAAGTACAACTTTTAATTAATTCTTTCTTTGTCGTAGATGATTAATATAGGCTTGAACAAAGAATACATATTTATACTTTTAAAATTAAGTGCAAACAATTTGAAATGACTTACACAACATGTCAATAAAAGATGAAACAATGAAATTAAACCTGATCTAATTTGGTGTAGTTTAAGTAGGTGAGAGTGAATTTCCCAAGGTCTATACAATAGCTTGTTCTTTGGCTTTGTACGCTGATTTGCATTCAACAGTTAACGATATGTCTGCGATGGAGTGCTGGATGGGTAGAAAAACAAATGCAAGTTAAATTTTTTGTAGCATATAGATTAAGCATTCTTTGTTTTTCTTTCTAATTTCATAGAATTAAATATTTTCTGTCATACCTAAGATATATTATGAAGTGTCAAGCATAACTAGTTTATATCAGTTCAGTGTTAAGTTAGTGTACATTAAGTACTTGTTCTTCTGGCTCCTATGAAATAACACCAAAAATTGATAGAAAAATTACCTAGTGATACATTCTACAAAAGATAAAGATCAAATAAAGTTATCATTATCAAATCTACACAAAAGTTCATCAATAAGTCGATTTTCGGCTTAGCGGTTAGAGCGTTGGTATCAAAATCATGAGAATGAGAGCTCAAATCCCGGACTCGAACGGATGTTTTGAGCAAGACACTTTATTGCACGCTGTTCCAGTTCACTCAGCTGTAGAAATGAGCTATGACATCACTGGTGTCAAGCTGTATCGGTATTAGCTTTTCCCTTGGACAACAAAGATGGCGTGGAGAGGGGAGGCCGCTATGCACGGACTTCCATAAACAAACCTGCTCAGAATTGTGCCGCGGAGGATAACTTTCTAGATGCAATTCCATTGCCATTCGTGATCGAAGAGGGTCTTTAATTTAGTTACGAGGTGATATCAGAACGTTCCGAGGTGATATCAGAACGTAATGCGCCAACAGATGGCAGCAAACGATTGTGTGCGCAGTAAGAGACAGCAGTGATTTTCATGAGGCAACATGCCGAGTGAAGTTACTGTGATAACTTCGGAAATTGTGAATTTTGTGCTTCTGTGATCATGTGTATGTTGTAATCTGCGATTATTTCACGTACAGCAACAAAGAACTAACATGACATTTCGCGTTATATTTCGGAAGTCTGTGACAGAGATATTGAGCATGCTTCGGTAAGCTTATAGCGGTGAAGCAATGGATCGTACGCAATATTTTTAATGGCACGGGCGTTTCAAAAACTGAAGAATATCCCTTCATCTCTACGACCGAAGAAGGCGCGACATAGCCGCACTTCAATCAAGAGAATGTTTATAGTGTGTTTTGACATTCGCGGTATTGCGCAACGATAATATTCGTCCTCCAGGGCCTGACCGTCAATCGAGAGTTCTACTGCGACATTTTGATACGTTTGTGGGAGGATATTTGGCGAAAGCGACTAGTTCTGTGGAGTGCGAATAATTGAATTCTTCACGACGAGAAAGCATCCTGTCACCGTGCTCTCGTCACTCGTGATTTTCTCTCCCTAAACAACATGCCATAGATTCTGCACTCGCACTATTTGCATCTGCAGACCTCCATCTCTTTCCAAAGATGATAGAACAGCTCAAAGATCACCGTTTTAAAACAGCTGACGTTAACCAGAGCGAATCGCAGAAGGTCCTCGACTCGCTTACGGAAAACGACTTCTAGGTCGGATTACAAAAGTGGGAGGAAGGCTGGGCCCGGTGTATTGCTGGGCATGGTAACTATTTCGAAGGAGATGATGTTAAAACTTAGGTAAATAATTTTTTTTATCAAACCCGACTAGTCCGGGAACCTTTTGATACCACCTCGTATCGCAGAAGGAATCTAAGGAGACTTTCTTTCAGCGGGATTTCATTTCGGAGCGTCAATAGAGGTAAGTAAATATCGTAATGTCTGTAATAGCTTGCTTTAGAGTTTCTGTCAGCTGATGAAATCAAAGACCGGACAGGGAGAACAGTATGAAAGGCTGAAGCGCGATTAAGCGGTGTGTGGGGAAGAATTGTGGTTGTCAGAGGCCGTCACTCATTAGTCCATCATGTGAGATTCTTCATTCCTTCAATAATATGCTAATAACACTTTTACTAAATAAAAATTCCATATGTTTATCTCTATGAACAAAAATTTATAGCTTTATCAGTATCCTAAATAAGAGAGAACAAAAATAGATAAATCCATATATAACATATAGAGACAAAGCTTGATAAATATACAGTCAGATAAATAGAAAATAGATACATGCATAGATGGGTGAGAAAAAATTTAATCGACAAGCAGATAGAAAACCATATCTACACAATTATTTGTGGCTATTGGCAATCGCTAGAAAGCAAATAAATTGGAAATATAAATAGAATCCAATATAAATTTTTGTCGATTGAATCTCTAGAATTACAGAGGCAGTATTTCGCCAGCGAAATCTTCCAGCAAATTGTAATATTTTGGCCATAGGAAATATATACATGGGTTAAACATTTAAAAAGTAAATAGGGAACACAAAGGAAACTAAGAGAACATTTAATTCCAGGAAAAACGTTCTTAATAATACTATAAATATATATCTGAATCGAAAAAGATACACGCGCTCACACGTATTTGTGTATAGACATATATATGTATGCATTGATGCATACAGCCATTCATGTATACATACACACAAACAGACATATATGGTTTAATGAAGCTAAGTTTTCATATCGTGGTTAGGGTTTCGGACTAACGTGGTAGATGAATCGTGACCATATTTTTATACTAATGAGGATTATGTATTTATGTATGTTCTATGAAAATTCTTGGTTTTAATTCCAGTTGATTTTATTATCATTATCACACTTTAGCATAAATCTTGTGGTCATATACTAAGAAGTTCTTTGTTGCACCAATATCTCAAGTAATTGCAGACCCTAGCATGTAGCAGAAATGATAATGGATTTAATGACAAAAAGAAGAGCAATACAGAAAGACAGTCTCCTTGGAATATTTCCTTTGAAATATTTATATCATTGGAGACAAACGTTCCACTCTCAGTTCTAACTGTTAGAATTGCTGTACATGTTTTTTGTGAACCCCTTAATGGCGACAATTAAGAGATCAAGCAATCTTGCCAAATGGAGATACTTCGGCAGCCTTAACTGAAGAATAGAAACAAATGCATTCCTATAACCAGATCATGCTGCTGTGAGACTACTACCATGTTTTTTCTTATATTTAGTTCAGACAGAGTAGCTATGTTTATCAAATGTTGTTCGGCACATACCGGCATTCCCTTCTTTCCACAGGACTACTCATCAGTCATTATGCTCTTAAATTCCCAATGATTCTGAGAAATTGGGTTTACACTTTGTACAAAATGTTTAGGCAGGCGATGGAACTATAGATTTCAACCAGAGCGGTGATTTCATTCTTGGCTACAAGATTTGTCTGTACTATAACCAGACAATGTGGTTGTCAATCTAACCTTCCATAAAGTTTCTGAATATAAATAGTGATTTCCTTTAAAATATCAGCCTTTCATACCAATACCCATATTTTAATTCCTTTCTAGGTGTCTTCCTATTATGCAGTTTGCCTCCCGCTATGGTAGGAAGTTTCCAGTTTAATTGCATATGATTTACTGTTGATGGTGATACAGAATTCTCACATTACTGCATTTAACTTCCATGCATTAATGTTGAGATCCCTCTCTTTGTTCCAGATTTTCAGCTAGAATTATTCACGATCTTTCATATAATAGGACGTGTTTAACTGCTTTGTTTTCTTTCCATATCTCTCTGTATAACGTCTGTGTTACAGAATTTGACATGTCCTCTTGGTGAAGGCATAAAACCCTTTGTCTTTTATCACAGGACATCGGTTGTCTTCCGTAGTTGAATGTTCCAATAATGTAAGATCATAAGAAGTAACTGTTAGCTCATTAACAGTCTCCTAAACAACAAACACCTGCAGTGACAGACACACAGGCTTTTTTTACGCTTCTCTCTAAGAAGAAAAATATTGAGGCAGTGTTGTGACTTCGCTTGTATCCCATGATGTCGACTAGTTGTTCTTGTTGGGGAAATCAATACGTTGTTTAGAGTATGAGATTGTCTCTGTGCAAGATGTTTCTTCACTTCAAATTGTTTCAGTCACAGGCAATTTTTGATTTTTGACATCTCTACTATGCGTTGCATATTATGGCTGGTCGTCGCTGAACGTGACAGAACATTTGATGAAACATTCCCTGGTGGAATGAAGGCATGTGTCTTCCAGTGAACCCGCTGCTAGAGACGTGCTTGGTCGACACATCTGTGCAAAAGAGTCTGGTCCCTAAAAGGAACTTTAGGAGTACAACCAAGCGATGGCATTGCTTGAAATCAAATTGCAACCATCGCGCGTGCACATACATACATGCTCATAATAATATACATACACACGCGCGCATGCACACATATTTATATATATGCCTGCATGTGTTGTGTTTTTTATAAATTGCAATTCAATCTGGCATTTACTTTCTTTCAATAATTGGGATTGATATTGTAGTTGAGGAAAACTAATGCGTTAATTCTACGCTTATGATTAAATTTTAAGAAAAAGTATTTTGAAGTAACTAATTCATAGCTACTTTCGAGTGGTACGGATTTATGTTTGTAGTTTTGAACAAAAGTCTCTCTGTCCATTACAGACAGAAGTGGTCCAAGCAATGGACGCAGAGTAACACCATGGCATTTGATAGTTTCTCGGTAACTACAGTTACCCTTAACTACACATTGTACACTACATTTTAGGACTTAGTAAACCCATTTACTTGCTGTGACACCTAATCTAGTTTTCCTGTTAGCCTACATACTGTTTTCTAATTTAGGCACTAGAATAGCACTGTTTTTTAAGAAAGTTAAGTGATATCATAGAACTCAGTACCGATAATTTATTTTGTTAGCTTCGTAAAAGATCAAAGGCGAACAGTTCCTGGATTCAATACCTAGTGGGTATTGGATTCCGAAAGAAAAGAGCTGACAGAAATACACCATAAAATGTATTCCGATGGTCTGGCAAATCTGTCTGCTAGCAATCTTTATAAGTCTGCATGACGAAGGCATCTTTTAAAGTTATTTAAATCTTAAGACGCATTAATAAAATTATCTGAGTTATCAGACATCATAAAAGAATATTTTACTGACATTTATTTAAGGCTTCTTGGTCGTTAACCGTGCACAAATAGCCAAAATATCTTTAATGCTTATTAACTTTACAATTAATGACAGCTTAATCTTTCAGGAATAATTTGCGGAAATTTAAAAGTTTTCTGATACGTAAATGGGCAATAACATTCTTGCAACTCTCAGGGGTTTATGGTTATATGAATTTGCATACGTGTTTTATATGTATATATATATATATATATATATATATATATATATATATATATATATATATATGTCTCTGTATGTGTGTATGTACATGCATACATACATATACATACATATATGCAAATCTACACATATGTACTTATATGCAAAAAGATGGTTGCGACTCAAGTTCGAGTAATGCCATTGCTTGTTTGTTCACTTAAAGCAGCATGGATGTGGTTTCTTGCTAGAAACCACTACTTTTGCACAGATGTGGAAACGATGGCCGCTTCTTGCGGTAGGTGCTTAGTGAGTTACTATCCACGCTGACACATGCCTTCATTCCATCAGCGAATCCATCATTGAGCATTGTATCTTCTATAATTACGACCAACCATATTATGCAAAACATATTGCTAATGTTATAAATTAAGTGAGGTCTGGAGCTTTTTTAAATTGAGGAAAGACCTTGCACGGGGACGATTCTCTCTCTCTGAAAAACATAGACGTATATATATAAATACATACTTATGTACAGACATATATGCACATGACTCACCATTAACATTGTATTAAGTCTTATTATCAAATAATGACAACGTGTGCTTAACCGAAGCATAAATGAGGGTGGGGTGCTGGTAAAATATCTGAAAATAGTATCTAACTTTTGTGCGGTGAAGTAGAAAATACGATCTAAATGATAGGTAGTTGTTAGGAAGCGAAATTCACGTAATAAGCCGTTATCAGATAATTTTAATCATCCCGATACGACTTACGTATGAAGCTTGATCTTGTATTCAAAATACTATACAACGCAATTCAGAGAAAGAATAGTCACAAACATAAAAACATAAGAGGTTACATTACTATAAATATCGTGCTTCCCGATAATAGGCATGAAATGCAATGCTTGTGTTAAAATCTCTGCAAAAATCTAAGTACACGTTCGCAAGTATTATGTCTATTGAGCCAAAAGGCGACAGTGCAGTCGTCAAAATCTGTTGCCCAGCAGGCTTTATCATTATTTTAAAAGAAACAAGTAAATGGAAGTTTATTGGGATATTTTGCAATGTGCCTATGTGTCTCAGTACCAAACTTGACAAGCTGGACTTCGTAAACCTAGAAAATGCTTGACTGAGATAACTAAAATTGCATGTCTTATAGAAATGCAATAATATTCAAGATATTCACTCTAGTTTAGTATGCGGTATGTCTACGTACGTGCTTGTAGGAAAATATCGACTTACAAAAAATCGTATATTCCGAGATACACAGACACACATCATACACACAGATACACAACACACACACACACACACACACACACACACACACACCGATAGAATAAGTGCAACGCTTACAAAGAATAAGTCCTGGGGTCTATTTGATCGACTAAAGTAATATATATATATATATATATATATATATATATAACAATTAAAAAGAGTTAAAACAAGTAAAAGAGTTAAAAAGTTTATATATATATAACAGTTTTTTTTCTTCAACTCAATTACATATGCTGCATTCCATTCGCGTGATTAGATTACTCGTGCTAATTGCACTCCCAGATAGACACACCTGCATACATACGTTCACACAATACAAACCCTACACCACGACATGTTCTGCCTTTTTCCCGTTCTGTCTTTCTTTATATACATCCACACACAAACACACATACACACGCATAAATATATACGTACAGACACACACATATAAACGCGCGCATATACATGGATAAGCACATATACACACGATTTTGTATATGTGTCGTTTGTATCAGAAGACAGTTGATTAATTATGTCTTTCAATGTCAATTTTTCACCTAATCAATTTAGTAATATTTAGCTGAATAAATGAAGTTATGAACTATTTCTGTTGTTGAGGGAGGTGATTCACTTCATCAAATAACTTGGAGAGGCGAGATGCCCTTGTTGATGGCTTGTCCGATATATTGTAATCGAAAGCAATCCGCCTAGAAATGCGAACATTGTGAATAGGCGCATAGTTTGCACCGCTCGTGTCCAATTTGAATTTTAAGTGACAAAATTCTTTTGCATTTTGAAAGGCATCGTAAAGAATATTCACTGGTATACGATAATGACTCGGAATACCCTTCGAATGATATCACTGGATGTTTTAATATATGGGACTTTTCATTTTAGCTGCTATTTCTACCAATTTGCGCGACCTAATATAAGGACCCTGTTAGCTTGCTCAATTCTTTATTTAATCTTACTATAAAATCACAGAATCTTGATCAGTAATAGCCTAAATAACATTGATTTTTATACGATATGAATACCAAATTAAGAAACTCATTCAAAATAGACGAGATTTCTTTTCAGATATAATGTATGAGTAGAATATCTTAGTGATTAAAAGAAACAAATATTTCATTAATTATGGAGACTAGTTTAAGCTTCAGGTGGCTTTCCCCAAACGTATGTTTTATCTTAAAGAAATACATATCTAAAGTTTATATTTATTCGAGCAATGTAAACGTGTTGAGTGAATTATGTAGGCTGTATGAGAATATATATATATATATATATATATATATATATATATATATATATGTTTATATATACATAATTATACACACACAAACACACACACAAACACACACACACACGGGCACACTCATTTAGACGCACATATAATTTTGCTTTAGTGTGTAAATTATCAGTTTTCTCTTTCTTAAAATCAATTACTCTTGGTGCATTCATTTCACATGATTAGATTACTCGTACTCATTGCCTTCCCACATAGACACACAGGCACGAAATACACACCTCACAGCACCTGTTCTGATCTCTTCCCTTTCCGTCTTTCTTTTCACACACGCACACACACAGAAACACACACACACATATCATTCTCTCTACATTTTTATCGACATTCTAATCATAGTCTTTCCTGGTGTCGAAACTATTGAAATAAATATAATTGGTTACCCACATCTTACTTATATATGTTGGCTCTCTCATTTTTGTTATTGTTAGGTATTCCGTTACTACTGTATATCTTAATTTCTCTATGTTTCCATATCTGTGTTTCTCTATATGTGCGTAGAAGTATGCACCTGTATGTAAATCTGTGCTAAAAGGTTATCAGCTTAGGATAAATTTCTTACTTATATTTTTCTGCCAGTGGTCGTAAATCTCATTTTTCTTCTCTTTTTTTTTGCCTCAGACCATCTGTACTAACAGATGAATGATAAAAGTTTAGATATAAAACAACCCTTACATCCAACAGCAAATATATGTACGGATATGAACACATTCAGCCTCTCCTATACCATCAATTTCAATTTAACAACTAAACTACACGTCTACGTGAACGTCATGCAGTCTTTACAAGGTCACTCAGCTTGCTATAAATAGCTGTTAGATATCCATCAGTTCGAAGTATATCGTTTTAAATAAAATCTTCGTCGATAAAATGAATTACCATTCAACTACTAGTGCCGAAGTAATCAACTTGCCCCTTCACCCAAGTGAATGTAGCGACCTCGCTCACTTACAGGGCATGCAAACCAGAGCTGTAAGAGAAAAATATCCCAGACACGCTTCTTCTGCACTGATTCAGAGCTAAACAGCATTAAGAATATGACTGCGACTGATTCGGTCTCAGTCGCATGTGAAATACTTACTAATTCAGTACATAACTGCTTGTATGTATGTACAACTTTCTAAGAACACTTTTACGGTTTAATTTTTTCCAGCTTGTTATTTTTAATATAATGTGTGTGTGTGCGCGCGCGCATAACTGAAAATATATAAAGCGGTAGTACAGCACCTACCGCATTTATGAACACAAGTACAGTATAGGTGTACCTGTGCTTCAACAGGCTGAGTTGTCTGTGTAACAATATGAGATTTATGTGTAACCATTGTTAAGTAGATCTAAAAGCAAGTTCTACAACAATGTCTTCAGTAATTTTAAATGCATTTCATGTTTGGATCCTCGGAGTCGTGTAGCCATGCCGGCATTAGTGAAATATTTGCTTGACGGTAAGCTATATCTAGTTTCAACTTTCATATCCATCACGTCACATCTTGAGCAACAATTTGAAACCAAATTCGAAATCGGCTAAGGTGGCGAGCTGGCAGAATTGTTAGCCCGTCGGAAAAATTGTATGTGGCGCTTCCTTCAGGTTTACGTTCTGAGTTCAAATACAGCCGAGGTGAACTTTACCTTTCAGCCTTCCGGGAGGACATTTGGCGAAAGCGACTGGTTCTGTGAAGCGCGAATAATTGGATTCTTCACGACGACAACACATCCTGTTAAAGAGCTCTCGTCACTCATGATTTTAAAATAAGTACCAGTTGATCACTGGAGTTGTAATAGACTCCTCACCCCTTTAAACTTGTTAGGAATCTCTTCAGTTTCGCTCACAGATTTTTTTATTATTTTTTTTTTTAGCTAGTCTCAAACTTCGATAACTGGTCTAATTTCTCACGCTGAACACGGCTTGCTTCCAACACTTTTGACAAAATTTCGTATCTTAGAAGTTATTTCGTGTTAAAGTTGGGTAATTTTAACCAATCAACGACAGCTGTAAGAGAAATATTGAGTTTTTGCAGTTAATAAATTATATTAATGCCAAATCTCTGTTTCCTGAATTTTAATTTGTATATATTATAATATAATATAATATAATATAATATAATATAATATATTATAGACCTGTGTGCGTGTGTGTATATTCGATTTTTTTCACGCGAAAACGGATGCGCGATTTGCTTCCATAGTTTGGATACATGAATAATTTGATCTCGTAAACATAATAGGGTCTTCAGTTCAGTTTTTAATCAAAAATAAATACTATTGCTTTATATATATGATTCACTTCTTTTGAAAGGTTTCACAATGTCAAATTCCGATATTGACGTAGAAAGAGCGAAATTTTCCATTTTTATTTGCTTAGTCTGTCACCCTATTTTAATGTTTTCATTTCAAATTTGAATTTGCCATTTGCAAACAACTACGACAAATTACTGACAGAAACATACACTAAGTTCATAAATTTGAATATTCGGTACAAGATAGTTTTTAACGAGCTTTTATTTATACGACTTTTTGATTTCATGTTTATTTCATTCATTGTTTGCAATATTCTCTCTCTCTCTCTCTCTCTCTCTCTCTCTCTCTCTCTCTCTCTCTCACACACACACACACACACACACACACACACAGAGTCTCTCTAATATAAGCACACACATTTATTTACTTTTTGCGCGCGTGTTCAGGTCTATTTTATTTGTATTCAGTCACACACGTGTCTCTTTGAATGAACGTTTCTATACATTTATGTATGTGTGTGCGTTTGTGTGTATGTATGTGTATGTGTCTGTGTGTATATATGTGTGAGAGAGAGAAAGAAAAAAAAGAGACAGTGAGTGAAGGGATGTGTTGTCACGTATACAGACATACGTAAATACATATGCATACATCTTTTTTCTATCTATGTGTGTGCGTGTGTGTTTGTGAGAGAGAGAGAGAGAGAGCGAGTGTAATGTCTAAGTGGCACTCACTCTCTCTTTCTCCCACTCTGTCAAACACGCACACGCGCACAGACACAAAACGCAGTCGTATTTATAACTTTTAGGTATGTACGTATACATGACAACACACCCCTCTCTTCCTCTCTCTCTCTCACGCCCACTCACACGTCCATTTCATCTGATGTCTGATACTGTATATATGTATGTGTGTGTGAGTGCGTGTGTGTGTCTGTGTGTGCGTGTGTGGTGCGTGTGTGGTGCGTGTGTACGCCTGTATGTGTGCAGCGTTCCACAATCGCCACAACCTGTGAAGATAACCCCGTAACTCAGTTTTTCATTTAATCGCAGCTTTATTTTTCAAAAATGTTTCCGAGAACAATGTTCTCACTTGCTACAAGAGGTATAGTTGAGGTATAGTTGAGAAGTATTTTACTGTTAAGCAAAGACAGGTACTGGTAGCTAGAGTCAATGTTGAATTCTGCAACTATGATAACTCTATGAAATATGTTTGCAAATATTTATACAAAGGTTTACATGCTGCAATATACAATCTTATGTGGAGGCGCAATTGCCCAGTGGTTAGGGAAGCGGACTCGTGGTCATAGGATCGCGGTTTCGATTCCAAGACTGGGCATTGTGACTGTTCATTGAGCGAAAACACCTAAAGCCCCACGAGGCTCCGGCAGGGGATGGTGGTGAACCCTGCTGTACTCTTTCACCACAACTTTCTCTCACTCTTACTTCCAGTTTCTGTTTTACCTGTAATTCAAAGGGTCAGCCTTCTCACACTGTGTCACGCTGAATATCCCCGAGAACTACGTTAAGGGTACACGTGACTGTGGAGTGCTCAGCCACAGGCACGTTAATTTTACGAGCAGGCTGTTCCGTTGATCGGATCAACTGGAACCCTCGACGTCGTAAGCGACGGAGTACCAACAACAATACACTCTTATGCAGAATGGCATTAAGCATAGAAATAAAAATGACAAGGTTGCACAGTATAACAAAGCAAGATACATCAGTACCAATGAGGCGTTTTGGTGCATCCTCACTTTTTTCTATTTTTTAGAGGTACCCAGCTATCATTCATCTGAGTGTTCATCTAGAGAATGGCCACAGGGTTATCTTTGCAAAACAAGCAACCTTTCAACAAGTACTTCCTCCAGAAGAAACTACCCTTACTGCTTAAGTTGTGGTAAGTAGATGAAGATGCAAGAAAACTCCTTTGTCCTTAAACATTCATTAGAGCTGGAGAAACAATAAATGGCACACGAAGAAACGTGGAGCTGATGCTCTTGCAAAATTTTACAATGTCCACCCAAGCCACGCAGAATGCTACTACGTATGGTTTATTTGGAATAATGTACAGGGTCCCAAATCATTCCAAAATTTGAGTCGCGTAAATGGTCATGTGTGTGAAACATATGGAGAAGCATGGTATCAACAAGGTTTTTTTAGAATATGATTAGCATTGGGACCTTGCATTGCCTGAAGCATCAGTATCAGATTCTCCAAGGAAATTCCGCAACCATTTTGCAATCATACTGAACATGTGTCAACTTGGCAGTCCCTTACAGCTTTGGATAAAACATCGTGAGGACATGGCTGAGGCCTTAAAGCATGCAGTTCAATAGGCAAACTCAGATATCAATATTCAGTTCTCTGCAACAATTTTTAACCAAGTACTGATTGGAATTGTGGATCAAGTTTTGGCTATCGGAGGCAAAACTTTGCAAGAGTCTGGCTCTGGACTGCCAAAACCAAACTGTGAAATTAGTGATTTAACATAGCAAGAGAGACACATTATGACATCACAGAGAGGGCTTCATTTCTGAATGAACATGACCCTAAACTTCTTCCAGAACAACGCTGTGCATATGATAGCATTATTTCGTCCGTCATAGAAAAAAAAGGGGGAGAATTTTCTTTCTTGATGCACTTCTCAGAGGTAAAGCAATAAAAATGAATTGCAGTTGCTGTAGCAATGTTTAGCAATGCAGCCACCATTCTCCCAAGAGGACAAACATTTCATTCTGCTTTTAAATTGCTGGTAAACCTGGTCACAAATGACAGTCCAATTAGTGACATAAGCAAAGGTTCAACTTCAGCAGAAGTGTTGCGTCAATGTCACCTGATCATTTGTGACGAATGCACCATGTCACATAGAGGTGCATTGGACGTTCTTGATAAAACCTTACAAGACATAAGAGACAATAAATCTATGGGGAAGTCACATTAGCTTTACCAGGAGAACTCAGACAGACATTACCGGTCATTCCGAGAATAATAACATCTGATAAAATAGAAGCATGCATTAAATCTTCACACCTATGGAATTAAGTACAGAAATTCTGCGAGCTTTGTTACATGGGGACAAATGAGCAGAACATTTCTCAGTCTGGCTCGTCAAATTGAGAAATGGAAAGGCACAATTTGATGTGAATGGTTATATCAATTTGGCTTATATTGCTATCATGGTGAATTCTCCAGTCGAATTGAAGAACAGGGTATTTCCAGACTATCATTCCTAGGGCACCTATGACAACAGGTCTAAAGATGTTTATACTTGCTCAGTTTTTCGTAGGTCTTGACAGATACGTTCATATCGATTGGGACAGTCATATCAACGAGGAGGCATGATTTTTTGTCAGAAGTCTTTCAATATAATGTCTGGCCTATTTGCATCTATCTTTCAGTCAGTTTGAATGGTGAAGTTCCATAGGAGTGAGATGAGATCATTTTAAAGCACTGGGGGCGGTTTGTGTTCCTACCAGTTTTATCATGGGGCAAGTTCAAGCTTTTTTTCAAATTATCCAGTGAATATATTGTGCAGCTCTATCATACCTGTTGAGAAACACTGTAGGCGCAAGAACACTACACATGGAGACAACATGATCAATGGTCTCATTTCGTTGTTTACATACACGACTTATTGGAGAGCTGCCGTTCTTTAATATGTTGGCCTGGTAGTTCCTTGTAAGTAGGCATTGATCTTGGGCTGCTATGATAAACCCATCTGTTTCTGATTTTAAGCCAGAAGCCATTAACCATTAATGGGTAAGGGTTTTGTCAACATGGGCATTGTTCGCTCTCTTTAGGTATTTCCATTGAGAGGTTTCTCCTACCATTTATCACTCATAATATCTAAGGCAGCAGTTTTAGCACGAGTTTTTATGCGCTTAGCATTTTCTGTGTTTGTTTCTAGTATATCTAATTCTGGAAGTTTTTGTATTCGGAATTCATTTAGATATTCCTTTGCCTGTTTTGTTACTGAGTATGATGGTTTTTTTTTTTTTTTTTTTTTTTTTTTTTTTTTTTGTTTTCATGTTTTGAGTCAAGCTTTAACAGTCAGTCCTCAGAGTTTTTCAGGTAGCTGTCTGGGTCAATTGTAGCAATCTTCCTTGTTAATGCCAGTTGTAAAATCCACGGCTTCGCACTTTTCTTGGCGGATAAAGTCGTTCTATATCTGCCCTAGCGTGGTGCATTCTATGCATCGTTAACAGTTTTCGTATTTTTCTGTCAAGATTGCATATTTCAGTAATTGAAACTGTAAATCTCGACTGGTATGGCTAAAGCATTGATTATTTCGATCCTGTTTCTTGCATTTAGCTCTGTCTTCAGTATCGCTCTCACCCTGCGATAACAATCTCTTCTGATCCTTTCACTCATCACTGAATGTTTGATTCCGTCCCCTTCAATTACCCCTAGGTATTTGTAGCTCTCCACTGGTTCTAACTCTTTTATGACATTCTGTTGGTCAAGGTTAACGTTAGATGTTTCTGTCAATTTTCCTTTGATAAACGTAGCTTTTGCACATTTATCGAGGCTAAATTGCATCCTGATGTCATCACTGAATTGTTTAACAATCGCTAGTAAGCTCTTGAACTGTTTGTCATTTTTTGCAAATAGCTGTAAATCATCCATGCACACGAGATGATTTATATTTTTATCAAACACTTTCTAACAGTACTGTGCATCATTCAGCAATTTTGAGAGAGGTATTAAGGCTAGACAAAAGAGGAATCGAGATGGTGAGTCACTCTGGAAAATGTAAAATGAAATTCTTACAATCTCCAGCATTTAGGGATTCATAGTCACTGTTCAAAATCAGTGTGTTTCTCCTTGATCTCATACTTACAGACGAAAAGTTTCGCAGAGTAGGAGCGATTTTATACATATCCAGACATTTCTTAATCCAGCTTATGTGGTAGGCTATCAAAAACCTTTTTTATAGTCTAACCAGGCTATTGACAACTTTTTGTGTCGTTTGTGACAATCTTCTAAGATCATCTTATTGGTGAGTAGCTGATCTTTACAACTATAAGATCCACGTTTATATCCTTTTTGCTCATTAGGGAATATGCTTGCTACTTTCTATTAAAAAAACTATAGGTGTATTCAGTCAGGACAGATGTTAGCGTTTTATACATTGTTTTTAAGCAGACTATGGGTCGATAAGTTTTTGGTTCATTTGTTCCTTTATTTTTTTTGGAAGTAGGAATGTTAAACCATTAACTATATTATTGTTATTATGGATTCAAAATTGATTCTCTTTTGAAGAACAAATTGTATCGCAATGGAAGAATAAATTGAATTTAGAATAGCAAATTCCTGTATAACATATTTTGCTTTTTTCTTCTAATATATGAAACAATTTCATTTCCGCGCAACGCCGAGTGCCTCTGCTAGTAGCAAGAAAGAAAGAAAGAAAGAAAGAAAGAAAGACAAGAGAAGAGAAGAGAAGAGAAGAGAAGAATTACAACGTGTAAATTTATGGGTGGGGAGCGGATTGAGATAAGTAGCAAGTTTCTGGTTTTGCTATTAAAATTAGCAAGAAGAAAACAGGAAATAAATGATTAGTGGAAAATATACAGGACATAGTAACTATTCTTAAACAAATGATTATTGAGCGTCTCTGTCTAGTTTTCGTAAAGTGGTAAAATCTGTTGTAAAGGACAGTAAAGGACAGTAACAAGCCAAATGTTGTTGGCACTCCGTCGCTTACGACGTCAAGGGTCCCGGTTGATCCAATCAACGGAACAGCTTGCTCGTGAAATTAACGTGCAAGTGGCTGGGCACTCCACAGAGACGTGTACCTTTAACGTAGTTCTCGGGGATATTCAGCGTGACACAGTATGACAAGGCTGGCCCCTTGAAATACAGGTACAACAGAAACAGGAAGTAAGAGTGAAAGTTGTGGTGAAAGAGTACAGCAGGGTTCGCCACCCCCTGCCGGAGCCTCCTGGTGCTTTAGATGTTTTCGCTCAATAAACACTCACAACGCCCGGTCTGGCAATCGAAACCGCGATCCTATGACCGAGAGTCCGCTGCCTTAAACACTGGGCCATTGCACCTCCACTACAAGCCAAATATAATAACGTTTTCAAAAGATGGAAGATGAATAACAACAAGAATTATTGTGATGGATGCACATATTTTCTTGGCAAATAGAATTACCGCGAAACACTGCACTAGTAGCAGGGATATGGTTTTGCCCATCTGGAAGCAGTGATATTTCAAGTAGGTCTTGTAAACAATTTTATCTCACGTAGGCAACAGATAAAAGCAATCATGCTCTGCAAAGGTCAGAGTTATCTTCATCCTTCCAAAACTGATAAAATAGGTGTCAGTGGAAGATACGCCCGAACATATGCTTACAGAAATATATATAGATTTATATGAAGATGCATTCACATATACGGTAGCGAACAAACACAGACATACGCACACAGACGCACGCACACAGACGCACACTCACATTTTCGCTCATATATTTATATATAGAGAGAGAAATGAACGTCCACTCACAAGACCAATTGAAAATATTATCTGCGTACAATTGAAGATTATGTAAGAAACACGCACATACACAAACGCACCACCGCGCGCGAACGCATACACACAAACAAACATATATGCATGTATGTATGTGTGCACACATACACACACACACACAAACACACACACACATATATATATATTGACCTATATGCAAATATATACTCACACACACATACATATTTCTCTCTATCTGTCTATCTGTCTATCTAGCTATCTAGCTAGGCATATATATATATATATATATATATGGAATACATACATATCGACTTGTGTCACTTTCAACTGTCTACACACACACACATATATGTGTTTATGCTTATATACATACTGACATAAGTGGGCGTTTGTGTGCATATATATATATATATATATATATATATATATATATATATGCGTATCATGTGAGTGTGTGTGTCTGTATGAGTGTGTATAAATATGCATTCATATGTATACGTACACATAATTACACACACATATAAGGGTTATGCTTAACTATGGCAGGACCAGTAACCGTTTGCAAAATCTTAATATACTTATAAGGCACGATGTTTCAAAGCGCAGATGGCAGAATAGCGTAAATTCATTGACATTTTCACCTCAGCTTTCCTTAATAAATCTGATGTTTAGTACAGAACATGATATAAATAAGTTACAGAAGAACAGAACAAACGTAATTCATTGGCTTACAGCTGTTTCCGATATCAGGAATTGTGTAATTAGATGTACGTTACTGTTTGACACCTGGTAACACCAACAGGGTCCTACCTTACAGGAATCGTTCTTCTGGAAGAGTTTTTATCTCTCTCTCTCTCTTTTCCTCTCTCTCTCTCTTCCTCTCTCTCTCTCTCTCTCTCTCTCTCTCTCTCTCTCTCTCTCTCTCTCTCTCTCTCTCTCTCTCTCTCT
>NC_068995.1:39109199-39118194 GCF_001194135.2 Octopus bimaculoides | reverse complement strand
TCTCTTCCTCTCTCTCGCGCTTCCCCCCTCTCTCTCCGTCTCTCTCTCTCTCTCTCTCACTTTCTCTCTCTCTCTCTCTTTCTCTCTTTCTTTCTGAAGAGGTAGTTGGCTGCGAATGATCCGTGTATCTTGTTTTGTTCTGTTTGCCGTTGTTGTGCTATCGTCCTTTTCCTGTTTATAATGTTTTGACGATTTCCGTTAGTTGTGTTGTTTTTTTTTTTTGCTTTTTGATTCATCCATGCGGCGCTACGTGCAATTTGGTGTTTAGTTTCTAAAAAAAAAAAATACCACTTGAATATTATGTACCACTCTCGCCTACTTTTCCTCGTTTTTCACCCTTTTCCTTTCTCCTTTTTCTTTATGTCTCTCATTTTCTGTCTTTCCTTCTCTGTCTCTCTCACTCTCTCATTCTTGTTTTTCTCCCTTAGTATTTCCTCCTCTCTCTCTCCCCATCGTTCTTCTGTCTCTCCGATTTCCTTTTCCCTCTCTCGTATTCCTTAATACCTTTCTCCGTCCCACTTATATCTCAATCTATCTATCTATCTATCTATCTATCTATCTATATATATATATATATATATATTCTAAACAAAACTGTCCGACGAACGGGAACGTGAAACGCTGAGTACAAGTTTTTGTGATATTTTTGCTGTTTTTTAATAAAGCATATTACTCTATCTCTGGTATTCGAGTGCTATATTTTCTATGTTGTTTCGCATTTATATGCTTACTCTGGTATATATATATTCGTACATACACCCTTTGCAAATACAGACAAGACACAGATGTGTGTCAATAGCCAGCTGGAGGAGATGTTCTCCTGGGGCTAAAAGCAACACTAATATCCACCCTTAGGGTTCAGCCACATTTAAGTAGCAAATACACTTCACCTTAGTGTGTCAATATCTTACCAAAATAATGTTACTTTTTGAATTGAACTCAAATGATTTTTTAATATTCAAATTTTATCATTAACTGCACTACTTTAAGTAAAATCTTTCTCGATCTGTACTTCACTAGATGTAATAAGTTGTCCTGAGCTTTTCCAAATGTAATAACTTGTCCTGTACTTTTCCAGGTTTATAAGTTAAAGAATATATTTCTCTTGCTCGCATTTCCCCATATAATCCATATTTTTCTAAGCTATGCTATAATGCTAATGAAAATGTGTCAATTCTTTCTTATGTATTTAGGTTGAGCTTCAAGCATGTTTTCTTTCATTTCTTCATCCAATTGCTTACCCCCTTATTATTATTATCCTTTTTATTAATCCAAGGCCGCGGTTTCAATTCTACCCAACCAATAATGAGTAACATTAAAATTAAAGTATGCAAGAGATATTTATTATAACAAAATAGTGCTTCTTTTGTATTAATATATGATTGTTATATTGAAATAAATTACAACAAAAAAAAATGTGCAAAAAATATAATGTGATATTTGATTTTAAAAATATATTCTTAATTAAATAAAATTAATGATGAAGCTAATTCTAATATAAAGAATACTTTCAAGATATAAAACATTTTTTATAAATTGCAGAAAAAATTGTACTGTGACCTATATAGTAACAAGGTTAGTCGTGGTACTCTGTCGGTTACAACTACGAGGTTCCCAGTTGATCCGATCAACGGAACAGCCGGTTCGTGAAATTAAGGTGCAAGTGAATGAGAACTCCACAGATAACGTGTACACTTCACGTAGTTCTCGAGGAGATTCAGCGTGACACAGAGTGAGACAAGGTTGGCCTTTTGAAATACAGTTACAACAGAAACGGAAATGCTTTATATTTTCCATTTGAACGGAAATGTTTTCTATTTTCCACTTAGTTGTTCACTATATGGAACGGAAATATTTTTATATTATCCATTTAGATGTTCACTATTTGGTACTTTTCTAATATATTTATCTTTGATTTCTTGCTTTGAACGATATAATTATCAATGTATTACGGGTATATGATGCAGTTTTTGGTCTACACTTCATATTTGCATTAACCTTCAATTCTGCCCCATTCCTGCATATTTTTGATTTTTCTCAGTTCACTTATTTCACACATCCCACAACGAGGATCGCAACGGCATGTTATCAGCACTATTTCTTTTTCTAATGTGAATTTCTCTGTCAATTGTCTGTTAAGATATAGTGAATCTCTTTAGCAGCTGATTAGTTGTTATTCTTTAATTGTTTTGCCTGATATTTGATGATTAGTGTAGGACTGGAAGGTATCGTTTGGCCGGCTGTAAGATTATATGGTGTGTAGGGTTATGTGTGACCGCAAATTGATTATTTATATTTTTGTTTGTCATCGCTCTCACTGTAGTGATTTCTCCGTAATACAGATATTAGGATATATTTTTGCTTTTGTTATTACAAGATGTACTAATTTTTTCGAGTATTTTCGTTTGTGAAAAAATATCTTTAGTTCTGCTAGTCGCCACTCTCATATATTTGTGTGTGCCTATTGAATATATAGGAATATGTATTCTTATATGGAATATATAGGATTATATAATCCATATGGAATAAGTGTTTCTTTCAATATCCTAAAATCTAAGTATTGCGGTGCGTTCATGTGCTTGCAGTAGAAATCCCTTGTAGCAGTGTCATTGTCCTTAAGTACTAGATTGCCCAAAAATGAAATTCCATTTCATTATTTCCCTAGTGAAATTGACCGATATTTGAATGCTATTTATCAATAGAAGTAATGTCGTAAGGTCTGCATTATTTCTGTTCAAAAATATGAAACAGAAACCGATGAATATTTTCCAGTTTTTTTTTTCTTTTGGTATAGGCATGGAAATGCTAATGAAATATAATTCCTGACGTGGAATAATTCTTCTTTTTCATTTCTAGTGTTGCAAGCGTGGGTACAAATATCCTGCTCTTTCCGTCTTTTTTTATTTGAAGCTAATATTGATCAGCAATGAATAAGCACCCGAGTCCTTTGTTCGCCAAACTGAATTGGTAAATGAAAACACAAATTTAAAAAGAAAAAAAAAGAGAAATTTCTTCCAATTATTTACATACCGATTCCAATTCTGCCGGGGTCAACTTTTCTATTTAAACCTTCCAGTGCTAGACTGCAATCCTTGTGCCCAAATTATAGACCAAACTCCTAGAAAGAAATGTTTAGCCGTAGTTAAATGCGGGTATCTGACAAAGTCATTGGTATACTGCAGTTAAACTTTATCTTTTCTTTCTCCACGGCCTATACAGGAAATTACCAGTCAAGTACTGTAGTCGATAGTATCGAATAACTATCTCGCTTAAAAATTACTGTCCTCATACCTAAATCAGAAACCATAATTTAATCAGAGGACACCAAAGATCGATGTAATCTATAGTAAAATTCTTCCTAATCCTGAGAATTCAGTCTTTATTCAAACAGATCAATGTATTCAAAGCTTCACCATTGAAAGAAGTCGTTGACAGCCACCATATTTTATCAAACCTGGTGGGAAGAAATGCAAAAATTAACCTCGGCAGAGTTTAAATTTAGGCTTTAAAGACGCACAATGAACAACAAAGCATGTTCCGCATCAGACCATATATAATATTTGTCTTTGTTCAAATTCAGAAGGGTGTGTACTCATGAAGATGTGTCTACTATTTTTACTTGCTGCAAGTGTCGTGTAAAGGTTGTGATTTTGGCTCATTTACAATATAAACTTTACATATTAAACCAAAATTATCCATGGACTGCATAAGTAAAAGTTAATCATCTAAAGCGTTCATATTTCTGTTATAATTTCTTCAGTATAAGTTCATCGTTGGCTTGAACATTATGAGAATTATTTCTTGTTATTTTTCTTCTTTTCTTTTTGATGTTTCCCTTTCGTTTTTGCTATTCTCGTTCTCTTCTCTCCCCCTCCATAACCATTTCCTTCAGCTCTTCTTCATCAAGTCACCACGTTCCCTTCCCCACCGTCTCCCCTCCTGCATCATCTCATCGCCGACCTCGTCCTTGTTCTTTTCATATCGCACTCTTCTTCTTCTTCTTCTTCTTCTTCTTCTTCTTCTTCTTCTTCTTCTTCTTCTTCTTCTTCTTCTTCTTCTTCTTCTTCTTCTTCTTCTTTCTGTCTCTTGTGTGTGTGTACGGTACGTGTGTATATGTATGAGTTTCTAAGAGACAGAGAGGGAGTTGTTGAGAGAGATACAGAGTGAGAGAGATTGGGAGAGAAGGAGAGTATGTGCCAGATTTTGCGTGATTCTGAGCGTGTATATATATGTGGTGAGGTGCACGTAGGCCGTGTGTGAGTGCATGTGTGAGTGCGTATGTGGGTACGGTACTCGTCTCTGTGCATGGTAACTGGATTACGACCCTATGAATAAATATTCTGTATAATCAGCATCTTTAAGCCAAGTGGATTTATCAGTAGGCTGAAAGAGGAATATCCTATAATAGCTGAATGTATTGAACGTTAAGAGATTTCATCAAACATCAGATGGGTTTTCTTTCAATTTCATCTCAGAAGACAGGTTTTATGCAAAAGATAGCGTGGGAAAATTAATTCTCATTCCAACATCTTTTTTTTGTTGTTTAGAATTTGGTGGCAAAGGAGGTGAATTATTTTTTCTCTGCAAATGTGTTGGTCCCTTGTTAATTTTCTTTATCTCTTGACATTTAATTAAAGTTAAAAAACGTGGTTCTCTCTTCTGATTCACGAAAGAAATAATCTGTTACATGCAGGTGATTTTTGAAATTGTTTTCGAATATATAATATAATATAATATATATATATATATGTATATACCGGAATAAGCACATAAAATGTGCAACAAGGCGGAAAAAAGTGTACTCAAATACCAGAGGTAGAGTAATATGCTTTATTTAAAAGCAGCAGAAATATAACAAGAGACTGTTACTCGGAGTTTCACGTTCCTGTTCATCGGACAGTTTTATATATATATGGGGGGTATTGAAGGAGATTTTGCTGACATCAGTATTATAGATTATGCTTTTCTTAATGCATTTCATTTTCAGCCCAAAGATCTCTATATTTCGACAACTGCAAATCATAGACTTTATCTCTTGGTGTGTTTAAAATTGTTTTGAATTTTGATCCTAGATATTGCTGAACATATGTTGCATCTCATTATTGGTTGTGTTAAATAATGCTGGGATTTGCATTCGGTTTGCAAACTGTTACTTGATAACAAGAGATATACTTCAATACCACACTCATTTCTATTCCAGTAGAGTATCGGGGGATCAATTAACTGGAAGTACAGGAATTTGCGTTGAATGAATAGCATGTACGTAATATCATATTTAAAATGGCTCTCGAAATGATACTGGAGAAAGACGAAACGTACATAAATACATATACTCGCGTGCACACGCACAGACGCTCGCACACACATACGTCCGCATACACATATACACACAGACTCACATACACACATACACAACACACATACGAACGGGCTTTAGCACAGATTCAATGTATGAAATTGACTGAGAGGGAATTGGTTGACTTGAGGCTACGCTGTGGACCAATGGTTCTGAAACAATTGTTTTCTCTTTTGCTTATGTACCCCATTTATTCCTATTTTACAGATTTCAAAGAATATAAACCTTTCATATTTAGATATCATTAAGGATTGTGTAACTAAAGAATTGCTAAAATATTCTTTGTATTGTAGAAGTATAACTAATGTATGGCTTATAAACCTTAACAACATCTTATATGGATCACTGCGTTATATGGGCCCCGCTTGAGAAAAAATGGCCTAGGCTTTTGGATAAGGTATCATATAATGGGATCGAAACTGAATCCACCTGCATAGAAAGCGAAGCTTTTAACCACACAACTATGTGTGATATAAATAATATACACGAAATGCACACAGTGTTCCATATACAATGTACATGTTGTATTCATTATTCATACATAGTCACAGACTTTGTACATATATACGTTCTCAAGCTAGATTTCACCCAAATCATTCTAACTGTACTTTAGATTTCTTCCAAAGTGAAGTAATATTCTATAAACGTTTCATTTTGCAGTTTATGTTCCTGTTTTTTTTTACTGTTATGCAAATGTCGTCAAGTATTAATGCTACGAAACACTTTATTGATAAAAGCATATTAAAAAGATAGTGAACTTCAAACGGATAGAAAACAATAAACATAAATGTTTGAGAAACGAAACCGTTACAAGATAATATTTATCTGCTGAAGGAGACATTACCACTAAGAAGATGGCAGCAATTAAAGGTGTTCATCAGCAAATACGCTTTACTCTATTCCATGTATAGCTAGAAGAAACAGACGTATAGGAACAAACACGCTAATACTTACACGTACACATGAAAAATAGAAACACCAGGCCTACAAGATAAAATGAAAATACAGTCGTATATATCGCAACATACGTACATTATCGAAAGGAAGAACCCACGTGTTAATAATCCTGCCAAAAGCTTAACCTCTTGAATCACATTTATCACCTTTACGCTATTATCACCTTTACGACAATTTGGAAGAGAGGTGAAGCGAAAGGAAAATAAACCGTATTGATGGTGAAAATAATCGGTTCGATTCTTATTCCGAGCATCATTTTACAACGAAAATAAATATCACAAAAAATTCATTGTTATTTGCTGTCTTTACATTTTCCTCATTCGCATAGAGAATAAAAAAAAACATAGAAACAATAACCTCAAATATTGGGACAAAACCGACAAGTTCGAGGGAGGTGCTAAGTCGATTACATAGGTCCGGTGCTCAACTGGTACTCATTATATCAACTCCGAATTGATGAAAGGCCAAGCCGACCTATGGAATTTAAACTCAAAACATAAGGACGGACGAAATGCCGTTTAGCATTTTGTCGAGAGTGCAAACGTTTCTTATTTCTTCATTGCCCACAAGGGATTAAACATAGAGGGGGGGAAACAAAGACAGACAAAGGTGTTAAGACGATTACAACGACCTTAGTGCATAACTGGTACTTAATTTGACGAACCCGAAAGGATGAAAGGCAAAGTCGACCTCGGCGGAATTTGAATCCAGAACGTAAAGACGGACGAAATACCGCTAAGCATTTCGCCCGGCGTGCAAACGTTTCTGCTAGCTCGCCGCCTTAATGAATAGAGAAATAATAAAATTAATTAAATGCAGTTTATTACTCTTTGTAAAAAAAAAAAAAGCTCTGTTGAAAATACAGGAAACACTTCTCCTGTCGGCATCTGAGACTAGCGGAATTTTTTTTACCGACTTCGATCACTACTTGTTGGGATAGGAAAATGCCGGGGAGTTAACTTCGACTGCAAATCAAGAAGTGGGGCCCCCTCTAGGGATCTGGTGCCCTTTTAGTATCTATCGGCATCACCAGTTTTATTGTAGTTACCCAGTCTTGTAAGATAATTCACAGAGAAGGCCACACTAATATAAAATCTACAGCTTGATGGTCACTGCACCAGACTTAGGTCCCTGAGCCACTGTGGCAGACATCCAAATCTAAAAAGAGGGTCGGATTGCGCAGACCGATTCCTACTTTAGTATTACTAAATGAAGGCATACAGCGACAAGGAACAATTGACGTAACCACTCTTCAACATGAACTTCGGATAATAAGAAACTGTCATAATCAGTTAAGGATAATCTTAACCCTACTGTGAGAGAGGAGGTGCGTCGCTTAGTGGTTAGGGCGTTAGACTCATGACATTTAGATTGTGGTTTCAATTACTGGACCGGGTAATGCGTTGTGTTCTTAAGCAAAAGGTTTCATTTACCTCTGCTTCGGTTCGCTCGGCTGGTAAATTCCTGCGACAGATTGGCGTTCCATTCAGGTGTGGAATATATACGCCATGAAACCAGAAAACCGGCTCAATGTGTTTATATGACTCAGGAAGGGACGTTGCTTTACTCTTTACAACTGTGAGGGATAGATGTTTTGTCGGATGTTGATTATACATCCTTAATAAATATGTCTCTCATAGAATTAATCCATGATTTGGAGAAAATGAACTGCAATGAACAGGAATTCACAAAGCCGTATGTGAATCAAAGGAGTGGGAGACATAAGTCAAAAAGACGTGTTTAAATATCAAGAGTAAATCTGGAGCAATTTAATGTTGTCGTTTGCTGAGGGGGTATTCTGTAAGTAAGCATATATATATATATATATATATATATATATATGTACGTCAGTGTACACACATTCATGCGCATATGCACGGCGAGTAGATGCATACGCACACGCACGCATATGCGCGCGTGTATGCATACATGCACGTGTGGTTATGTACAAGGGGTGATGTAGAAGGGATGAGAGGCGGGTATACAGACATAAAGAAGTGCTTGGGTTTGGTGATTTGCGGTGTTGTTTATGGTGGCTAGTTTGTGGACGTTAGTCTTTAATAAAGAGATATTCCCTCAGACGCCATGAGTATTACAAATTCTTCAACCGCCATAATGTCAAGGCAAGTTACTCTTGCTTAGGCAGCACCACATCTAAAATCACATGTACAGCATACGTAAAAACCCTCCCACACAACACCCAATTCCAGCCTGTAACTTCAAAAACCCTATCACATGCTCTCTAGGAGGGGCCTCTAAAGGGCTGTAGTATACAGGGCCACCCTTACACCATCCGATGACATTACTAAGTACTATACAGGCATGGCAGCTAATGACATCAATATACTCCCATCATTTGCATTCCTTTAGATCTAAGGACAGAGAGAACTCCAATTCTCTGTCTGTGGAGAAATTCGTGTCCTCTGAGACGAAACACCTACCATCAAATGGACTATTGTCAATAGGGTTCCACAATATTCAACCTGCGCCCCTTATTGCTAGCTGTGGCTCCTCGTAAAAGTGCATGTCATCTACCAACCAACAGTATCTGTCAGCAAAAAATATGAGGTGCCGTGTTGCTGTCATCAGAAGTACACACTTCCGGCAAATTTCAAGTCACTGGCCGCCGACAACCCGGATATACCTTCTTTGTACCAGTGTGTGTGTTTGTGTATATATATA
>NC_068995.1:39108150-39108911 GCF_001194135.2 Octopus bimaculoides | reverse complement strand
ATATATACATATATCCGATGAATAAACTGTCGTCTAAATTACGCAAAAGTGAAAATAAAACTAACATCTCATTTTAGCAGATATATTTACCAATATTACAGAAAAATACCTTGAAATACGAAAGAAAACTTTTATTCAACAAAATCGCTATTGGCTTCAACTACAGCCTCCAGACAACTTCGGAATCTCCTGTAACTCTTCTGGACGGCCCCCTTGTATAAGTTGGTGAATGATGCAATAATCCTTGCCTTCAATTCATCTTTGGTGTTACAAGATGTTTTGGTCTGTCGCTCATCATAATAATCAAGGGGGTTGCAGTCTGAGGAGTTAAGTGGCTAGATGTTAGAAGTAATGTGGTCGCAGAAATTTTCTGACAGCCATGACTGTGTTCTGCTTCTGTAGAATGTTTCAGAGTCCTGTTGCCAAACATATGGTCTTCCAGCATCTACCCTGTAGGCCGAGGGTAGCACTTCCTCCTCCAGTTACTTGATTTAGGCCTCCGTGTTGAGTCTGAGGCCCTGTGGGATCTGAATGGAGGCATAACGTCATCATCACAAGTGATCACTCCAAAGACTATGATGATGACTGGATATTTGAATTTTATCACTCTCTGTAGATGTACTAAGTTTGCACTGACCGGAGATTGGCATTCAAACACTCTGAAATGTCGTATAGGAGTTTCTGTAGCGAATGCCAAGCAGTACTGAGTGAATATATGTACATATGTACATATGTGTATATATGTATATATATATATATAT
>NC_068995.1:39104936-39107089 GCF_001194135.2 Octopus bimaculoides | reverse complement strand
ATATATATGAATATGTATATGTATCATATATTTATACACACAGATATATGTGTATGTATGTATATAAATGATTCTGTATGTGTATCTACGTCACGAACAATGAGATTACCGCGCAATTTTCATTTCAGTCCTCTGATTGTAGTTCAGACATACTTAAACCTCCCCTAAGCACTTCGGTATTGCATATTTATTATTTTGCTTTATTGTTGCTCATTCACATTCTTTTATCATTTAAAAGTTAATAGGGTCAACGCTTTTTATTTCAGCCCAGAGCCGATTTCTTCCATGATTTTACTATGATGTTGTTAAAGTGAGCCTCAGGAAATTTAAGGGCCGTGATGTACGTTACTACACGCATATATACATAAATGGCGGTGAGAAACATATATGTATATGAAGTTTATACGGAACGCACAAAGAATACAATATAATATGATATAATATAATATCGTATAATATATATATATATATATAAAGAAGTCAAGCAATTGTTGATTGTTATTTGCTTAGCTCTTGGTCTACCAGAGAAAATGTATGGGGTCATACAATGGACTCGTTAATTTTCTTTTCATTAAATTTTATTCAAACTATCACTATTTAGTAGCTACATTATGTACGCCACAGATTAATGAAGAATTACTGTTTCTAACAAATAAAAAAAAACACAGCTTACAGAATATATTATAAATTTTTAAAAAATACAGAATTACACCTCTTCATAGCAGTGAGTGCTGACAACATTGGAATGTCCTTGGCAAATATGTGTATTACAAATCTTACATGTAGTATGAGTTTTCCTGCGTTTTTTTTTGGGGGGGGGTCACAAAAAGAACTTCCTTTTTTCTTTGGCTAAGGAATCACAAATGAGGTTGAAGATCGTCTTCTTTTCCTTTTCTTGTTTGGCTGAGAAAAGTTAGCTGAACTAGAAAATTGTTTGTCATGTTCTTGTTTAGCATTAACTCCAGCAAGTTCCTTTCTTAACTGAATCAGGCACTGTCTTCTTTTATCCTTGAAACTTTGCAAGTGAAACTTCTTAGCAACAATGAAAGCATTCACTGCACTTATATTACAATCATGCTGTAGAATATAACTATAGGTCATCTTCGAGTCATTCCTTTGTGTATGTACTTACCATCTTAACTAGTGTATCTACTCCTCCTTTTGTGTTGTTGTAACACATTATAACTTCAGATTTCATTTCAGCACTTTTAGAATCAATTCAAGACTGAGAGTGCATTGTATTCATATCTGTGACTACATATTTTTTTTTAGACAATGCTTGAATCACAGCATTAGAATGCCAAACTTCTTGTCTCTCTCTAGAAATATATTGCTCACTTATAATTGGGTGGCTTGCAGATAATTCTTTTTGAGTATATTCATCATCAGATGACATAGAACCTAAACTGCCCAGCACACAATCACTTTCACCATCATCTTCAGAGCAATAGAAGGAATCACGACTATATTCTTACTATCCTTCATCTAATTCCCATAACCTTTTCCGATATTTGATCTTCACTCAAGTTTTCACGTCACGGCATATTGGAAAGCACAACTGAACTATAAGAAACTTGATAGCAAACTAGTCAGATAATGCTCTCTCACATATTTATACTCGCCTAAAAGATGATGCAATATATTGTAAGAAATGCGTCATCACAGAAATATTGCATCACCCTACAACTCAGCAGATTGAAGGTGATGCAATACTACACACATTTACAGGAATATTTTCATAATTTTCCTATTTTACCTAAAATTAACAAATAAATTGAATACAATTTTATATATTCTACATCTAATGAATATCTAGGAAAATAATATTTGATACTGCTTTTATTCTGTTTAGAATGACAAATGTATTGTATGAATTTAATTTGGAGGTCCAATGGACCGATACATTAATTAACGTATGAAGTGAAAATATCTAGCTTTTATAAACGTACGGAAAATTTGCTATTTGACATATAAAAGAAAGTCAAGAAAAAATAAGTCACGAGAAATCAACAGAAGGAAATAATATAAACTGTAAGTGAAAGCAACAGAAAAAACTGAAATGGGTCCATTGGACCCATTGGTAGGCGGAAGGTAAATTATGTCAAAGTGTGACACGGTGAAGCTTTATATACATACATACCTGCATATATATA
>NC_068995.1:39101749-39103449 GCF_001194135.2 Octopus bimaculoides | reverse complement strand
TTTATGATACTAATTCTTGTAGATATAATTTGTTGTAGTAAAATGGTCATATTCCATATTTAAAATAAGATTAAACTACGAAATTGTTTTAAATAAATAAATTAATTAATTGATAGATTAATTATAGAAATTTAGATTAATATATGTATATACATATTTAAGTTTTAGATTATTTAAACATCAGTTACAAGAAGATACATAAGTAACAATGAGTATTTTTTGCGTATCTTTAATTTTCCCATCCATGAGAGGTACCCAGCCATCATTCATCTGAGTGTTCTCCTAGAGAATGGTCACAGACCTATCTTAACAAAAGAAAATGCAACGGGACAGGGTTGAATATCAAGACATTATCAGCGAATGTGATAGAAACTACCATGATCACTGGATGTGCTGCTGGGGAAAGGGTTTTCATTCTTAGAATTCCAACCAAACTCACAGACTGGCCATTTGAGTTCAAACGAACATAATTCTTAGTACGACGTTGCTTCGCAATCTCCATTAATAAGGCTCAAGGTCAGATTTTGAAATCTACTGGTTTCCGGGGTTGGTAGTTTGCAAGGCATATTTTGTGTATATTCCAAACCGGAAAACAAAGCATGTTGTTTACCTAGAAGCTCTTGCGTAATTTCCTTCAACATATGTGAGAGAATTTATCTCCTTTCATAAAAGTGTGAAATTTTGAATTTCTTCTTCTTCTTCTTCTTCTTCTTCTTCTTCTTCTTCTTCTTCTTCTTCTTCTTCTTCTTCTTCTTCTTCTTCTTCATCTTCTTCCACTTCTTCTTCTTCTTCTTCTTCTTCTTCTTCTTCTTCTTCTTCTTCTTCTTCTTCTTCTTCTTCTTCTTCTTCTTCTTCTTCTTCTTTTCTATTATAAATTCAGAATTAATTTCCGGATTAAACGATAAATTTTATCCCCATTGTAGAATAAATTGAATTTTGAATAACAAATTTCTACACAACATATTTTGCTGTTTTCCTGTAATATATAACGAAAAGTTTTATATTAGAACATCTCTGCTAGTGTTATATATATATATATATATGTATAAATAAGTGTGATAAATTGGATATTAATTTAATTAACACCAATTTAAAACCAGTAGCCTAGCATAAAGAAAATTGTGAAAATTCAGAAAAATTATATTACATACATATGAGGAGGGATGACCACTAAGTGGACAACCTTTATGCTAGAGATAGACCATCTACGGTCAAACCACAAAAGATTAATTCTTCACTTCGTATATTTTCATTTGTCTTGCTCGTTCATGTACTGGTGTGCGCTGAATTTCCCTAGAGAACATTCTATATATATATATATATATATATTGTTTTTGAAGTAAATGATTATAAAACTATCATTATAATTAAGGTCGCTGGGACGCCTTCGCATATACGATAGAAGTAGATGTCAAATATCTAGAAACTACTCTAAATTTGTTCTTTATTTGCAATCTAAGCCCCAATGCGAGCATGAAGAGTTACAAAATTTTGGATAATCCTACATCTTAAGATTTCACGCACAGTAATAAATATTACATTACACTCTTCAGTATAATTATCAGACTAACGAAAGAAGGGTACTCAAATGATTTATTGGGAGTTACCTGAATCAAATTGTTTTTATCTATACACAGTCAAACCAA
This sequence comes from Octopus bimaculoides, assembly GCF_001194135.2. NCBI lineage: Eukaryota > Metazoa > Mollusca > Cephalopoda > Octopoda > Octopodidae > Octopus > Octopus bimaculoides. Next base: position 39,101,803 of record NC_068995.1, on the reverse strand, counting down.
CACACACACACACACACATATATATATATATATATATACAATATATACATATAT
>NC_068995.1:39097587-39101509 GCF_001194135.2 Octopus bimaculoides | reverse complement strand
ATATATATATATATATATATATATATATATATATATATACATATATATATACATATATGCACACACACATATATATATATACACATATATATATACAAACACACATAGTATGTGTCTGTGTCTCACCGCTTGACGATTAGTGTTGGATTATTTAAACCCCTGTAACGTAGTAGTGCTGCATCAGGAAACCGACAGAATAAAGTTTGGACATTATTTCGGACTTGGTAATATTAGTAGTGATTTTGTTTAGATCGGCTAAGTCCTTCAAAGTAGGTTATCAGCTTGGCAGTACATTTGTGAGGAAAACATGTAGAATGAAAAGAAGATAACAGATTACGAACTGAAATATATCATTGTAGAGGTAAAAGTCATACAAAGTATAGAACTAATAATCTGTACAGAAGTACATCATTGCAGTGCAGCATACAAGCAATCCAGGTGAATGAACTAATAGTGTAATAAAATTAAAAACATTTCTGAAACATTAATGCACACATTAACAGGTTTTCAATATTTATACATCTTCGCCGGGCGAAATGCTTAGCGGTATATCGTCTGTTTTTACGTTCTGAGTTCAAAATTCCGCCGAGATCGTTTTTGCATTTCATCCTTTCGAGGTCGATAAATTAAGTACCCGTTATATACTGAGCTCGATTTACTCGACTGCCCCCTCCCCAAAAAGTTTGGGCCTTGTGCCTAGAGTGGAAAAGTGTATCTATACATAATCGCCGAGCGAAATGCTTAGCGGTATTTCGTCTGCCACTGCGTTCTGAGTTCAAATTCCGCCGCGGTCGACTTTGCCTTTCATCATTTCTGGGTCGATAAATTAAGTACCAGTTACGTACTGGGGTCGATATAATCGACTTAATCCGTTTGTCTGTCCTTGTTTGTCCCCTCTGTGTGTAGCCCCTTGTGGGCAGTAAAGAAATAGGTATTTCGTCTGTGCTTACATTCTGAGTTAAAATTGTGCAGAAATCGTTTTTGCCTTACAGCTTTCGCGGTCGATAAATTAAGTACAATTGCATACTGGAGTCGATCTAATCGACTGGTCCCCTTCCCAGAAATTTCGGGCCTTGTGCATAGAGTAGTAAAGAATATTTATAAATCATGAAAGGTGGTGAGTTAAAGAATCATTAGCACGGCCTTGCAAAGTGCTTAGCTGCATTTCGGAGTTCAAATTCCACAAGGTTTGACTTTGGGTGTCATTCTTTCGGGACTGATGAACTAAGTACAGCCTGAACACTGGGGTCAATGCAATCGATTTAGCCCATTCCTGAAGCTGCTGGCCATGACCCATAACTTAAAACCATTATTTTTACATCATAAGGCAATGAGTTGGCAGAATTATTAGTACAAAGGGTACAATACTTAGCGGCATGTTTTCCGTCTTTACGCTCTGAGTTCAAATTCCACCGTGATCAAATTTCCCAATCGTCCATTTGGGCTTGAAAAAATAAGTACAAACTGTGATCTGGGGGTCGATGTAACTGACTTACGTCTCTCCTAAATTTCGTAGATTTAAAACATAAATTTATACATTACGTCTAATATTTATTCATCCATTAAATGTTAAAATGTTTATAGTATTATTGCTTCAGATAACTTCATTTCATGAACTGAAGCATAGAAATAAAAGAAACATATTTTCAAAGATATCAAAGAGAAAACCTTCTCATAAAGATAGAAATTAAAAGCCACCATTCGCTTTATTATCACAGCAACACTAATTTTACAACTGCCGCAATACTGCCATATAAGAATATGCAAATATGTGCACGCACAAACACACACACATATCCTCATACATTTATGTATGGATGATACATATATACATACACATATACACACAGACACGCACACAAGCACACACACACACACACATATATTTAAATGCGTGCGTGTGTATGTGTGTGAGGCGCATGAGTTAGATTTTCGCTTCCATTCCTAAAACGGGTGGAGCGTTGAGTTCTTGAGCGAAATACTTCATCTCACATTGTTCTGCGATGTTTTGAAATCTGACGTGTGGCATGCAGTACACATCTCGCAATGTCAATTTGCTGAAGGAAGAGAGCTCGTGTTCTGTACATACATTTGATGAGTATAAGCTAAGCATTTGTACAGGTCGTTCTAGAAAAGTTGAACACTCACACTTCATTTTCGAAGGGAAAGTCCATCATATATGTAAAGGCATACGTATATTTATATATACGAATATACAGAAATACAACATTCTTTTATACTCTTGACTCAAGGCCCGACAGCAATACAATATTAACATCATAAGGTTCACATTGTGTCATGGTTCCACGTAGTTCCAATTCCTATTATTATCTGAACATATGAACACTTATTCCTTTATTCAAGTACAAAATCACAAGCAATCGACGACCATCATTGTTTTGACGGTAATGATAAGGATTTACGTTTCCATTGGAAATCATCATCATCATCATCAACATCTTCATCATCATCATCAACGTCTTCATCATCATCATCATCAATATGGAATGCAAAGTTTGGAGCGGTCTCCTGCTTTCCTTCGCAATTCATTACGAAAAAGAGCACCCAGAGAGGGCAAAACTGCGCGAAGACAACATCAACGTCCTCTCAACGATTTGCCAGCTATGATTTTTAAAATAAGAATATCTTAAATAAACTCGACTGCTCTCATAAAGGAGAATACTAAAAATAAACCTGACCGCTCTTAAAAGTTAAGTAAAAACCGAAAATAAAAAATCAGAATCCTTGCCCGGTACTTGATCAATCCCAATGGTAGTCAAGTAATGTGAAGATGGCTGTAGAAAATTTAGTAACAGAACTAAATAGTTTATCCTTATGTAAAACAAGCCAAAATTAACAAATTCACAATTCAAAATAGTTTCAAAAGCGGAGGTAATAATAAAAAGTACTACTGAATAATTTTTAAATGAATAGCATCAGACCTTTTGGTCTGCTCTTCTCTTAAATTCCGGCTTTCCTTGGATATTCCTGTCGTTTTAAATCGATGTATAGAAGTACGTATAAAGGTAAGTATACTGTAAAGTGTTAATATGTTTGTAATATAAATAATATAAAAATACGTTAGTGTTATTTGATTTCTGAACGATTTTGCTGCCGTTTGTCTGTCTTGATTTTCCATCCGTCAGTTTCTACTAGCATAGAGACGCAAGTAAACTTGCGCGTTCACGTAATCGTTGTCGTCGTCGTCCTCCTCGTCCTCCTCCTCCTCCTTCTTTAATTGCTGCTGTTGCTGCTACTACTACTGATAATGATGATCATCATGATAATAATAATAATAATAATAATAATAATAATAATAATAATAATAATGATCACCGGAGACTCCCTTCGGCCACGAATGATCATGGGATTGCACCTTGAAAGTTATCCTCGGAGGCACAAGTCCGGGCAAGGTTGTTTTTGGAAGACCAGCAGTCGTCCATGTATACCAGCCTCCCCTCTCCACGCCACCAGTGTTATCCAAGGGAAAGGCAAAGGCCGATACAGCTTGGCTCACCAATAATAATAATAATATAAATAATAACAACAATAATAATAATAATAATAATAATAATAATAATAATAATAATAATAATAATAATAATAATAATAATAAAAATAATAATAGTAGAATATGTGGAGATGGACAAGAAACAATAAATCATATTATCTCTGGCTGCCCAGTCCTGGCTAAGAAGGAATATATTCACAGACAAGACAGACCTGGGACCTATATACACTGGAAGCTATGCCAACACTATGGAATAACAACAGAAAAAACATGGTATAAACACACGCCAGAATAGGTCACAGAAAACGAGAAAGCAACCATACTCTGGGATATGCCAATACACACAGATAGAGAAATTAAGGCAAATAGACCAGATATAGTTGTCAAAGATCATGAAGGAAAAAAATGCTT
>NC_068995.1:39095239-39097332 GCF_001194135.2 Octopus bimaculoides | reverse complement strand
TATAAATAATAACAACAATAATAATAATAATAATAATAATAATAATAATAATAATAATAATAATATGTCCTGATAAAATATCCGGCAGTGGCTCTTATGGCTTCTTATTTTAACTGATTAGAAGAGTAATCATGTACATTGTCTTGTCTTGGTATAAAAGATGGGCTACAGCAAATATTTTGCTCAATACCACAAATTTGTTTGTCGCTTAGGTGACCTTAACCAGTTGAGCATGTCCTTTATTGGCTGACGAAATATGCATCTCTGATTACGAGCATCATAGTCATGTGTTGAGAGGAATTCTTTGGGGTTTGGATAATTCACCTTTGGAAACATGGGTGTTTTGTTCAATATCCTTAAACAACCTTTATTCAGGGACCTTTCGGATGGGATGAGCTACTCTACCTGAAGAAAATTCGAACTAACCTCCACCTGCAAGGTCATGCGCTATTCATCTTGATATGAGATCACCATGTCACACACGTATGGTTGTGATGCATGTGCCTGGTGTACCCTTATCACACGGGTAGTCATGATGGGTATACTAGGCTTCGTATATTCTACCCCCGTGTATATTTGATGGCATGCCCTGCTCTTTCAATAATAATAATAATAGTGATTTCTTATTATTAACGATTTTTCTACTTTTTCCCTCCCTCTTCTTTATTTGTCTTCTTTCCTCCTCATCCACTTCGTTCTTCTTTTTCTTTTTCTTCTTCTTCTTCTTCTTCTTCTTCTTCTTCTTCTTCTTCTTCTCTTTCTTCTTCTTCTTCTTCTTCTCCTTCTCCTCCTTTTTCTTCTTCTTCTTCTCCTTCTTTTTTCTTCTTCTTCTTCCACTTCCTCTTCTTCTTCTTCTTCTTCTTCTTTTTTCTTCTCCTTCTCCTTCTCCTTCTCCTCCTCCTCCTCCTTCTTCTTCCACCTCCTCTTCTTCTTCTTCTTCTTCTTTTTCTTCTTCTTCTCCTTCTCCTCCTCCTCCTCCTCCTTCTTCTTCTTCTTCTTCTTCTTCTTCTTCTTCTTCTTCTTCTTCTCTTTCTTCTATTATTTCTTCTTCTTCTTCTTCTTCTTCTCTTCTTTTTCTTCTCCTCCTCCTATTCCTCCTCCTCCTCCTCCTCCTCATCCCCCTTCTTCTTCTTCTTCTTCTTCTTCTTCTTCTTATTCTTCTTCTTCTTCTTCTTCTTCTTTATCCCCTTATTGTCATTAATATTTTATGACCTTACTGTAATTTAGCAACAAGCTGTACGCAGCTGCGTTTAATATCATTATAAACATCACCATCATCGTCAAAAACTATATTAGTATCATCATTATCTATATTTTTAGCAAATTCTCCAACTCTAATCATTATTTTACAATGATAATCACTACACTCATCTTCTCCATTCCCATTCTGCTCTTCTATAACATTCTCAAAATGAATTCTAAATAATTAATGGAATAACAAACACTTCTGTTAACCGCTTCCTCCGATTGCTCGTCAACACCAAAACCACCACCACCACCACCATCATCACCATTATTATCATCATCATTTTTTTCGTCCTTCTCCCTACAATCTATTTACTGTATCATCATCATGATCATGATCATGATCATGATCATGATCATCATCATCATCATCATCATCATCCCTTTATTAATATACATGATGACAGGAGTAGCGATAACAGTATTGCTGGAGATGGTGGTTACTATTATGATGATGATGATGTTGATAATAACGATGTTAATGACGACGATGACGACGACGACAACGATGATGATGCTGATGCTAATGATTTTGATTATATTGATGATATTCTGACAATGAAATTCATTTTCCACTCTTTTTCCAAATAATTAGAAGAGGCGTATAACCAATCAAGTGGGTCACAGGCTGATTATACAATTTTATAGACCGACAACACACGAAATCTATTCAAAGATAGACTTGGTGTAATTTGCTGTCAAAGTTTAAATCGATTAAGAATAAAGATTACTGGTAACAGTAAGAGTAAGCACAATACCCAATTGATTATTAGCGACAAGTTTTTCAAAATGTAAAAAACAATACGTGCCACAAAACGATTTACGAGATATGTTGCAATATATATATA
>NC_068995.1:39093987-39094623 GCF_001194135.2 Octopus bimaculoides | reverse complement strand
TATATATATATATATATTCTATATATATAGTAACTGATGAAAATGGCACTCTCCAAGATAATGTCAAAACCATGAGTGCTATACTGCAGAAACGGTATTGCTTTGCTTTTGACAATCCTGACATGGGCGATCTCGATAGTATCAGTTATGCTAATCCTCAACACACTATATACGACATAACGTTTCTCACTCCTGGTTTCTTAGCGGCAATAAACGAAATTAAACACAATTCAGCAGTAGGCCCTGATAGGTTCCCTGATAGGTTCCCTGCTCGTATCCTGAAGGTGCGTAGACACCAACTTGCATCTACTCTTGCTAGCCTGTAGAGGAACTCAATGGCTGTTGTTCATATTCCTGAGAACTTTCTGTTTCAGGATATTGTCCCAGTATTCAAAACGTGTATCAAGTCCCTTGCAGTGAACTACCGGCCGATCTTGCTCACCTCTCATACCATAAAGATATATGTAATTTTCTGTATATGTATTGCGTTCGCTCTAGATATTTCCTCAATATATTGAGCCCATCGTGTTATTTCGTGGAAAAAGTTACACGCGTTTATTACTTAATCTGTGTGTGTATATATATATATATATACACACACACACACACACACACACACACACACACACACACACA
>NC_068995.1:39092636-39093852 GCF_001194135.2 Octopus bimaculoides | reverse complement strand
TATATATATATCCTCCATCCAGTGTGACACACTGGATGGAGGCTGCATTAGGTTTAATAAATTAAAAATTCATGGCGTCTGTCTGTCTGTCTGTTCCTCTATCTATCTATCTATCTATCTAGTCTCGTGAATCAATTATTTTAGTAATTTGAAATTGCATGTATGGAAAAGGGCGGGTTTATTCTCTGAGAAGAAGAGGAAAATTGATACATATTGTTATTGCAATACACATCATCTGCATGACAATTGTTCTAACCTATTTCCAGTAGCCAAGGAACGTAGACATATCCAAAAATTGTAGAACACATTACACCCGAACTCATTTGCATGAATTAAATAAAAAATCAGCTAAGGGAAATAATTTAACGTATCAGTGTTAAGTATGTGAATATTATTGACAAAAATACAGACATCCATACAAAATGACATGCCATATTCGTATATAACAGATTTGTGAGGATGGAGAACATTTATATTATTACTGTGCTGCCAAACTATGTAACTTTTAGGCTGGTTGCACTGAATGACATTTTGAAAAATGAAAGCAGCCGTGAACTTCTTAGACGTTGCTTCCTCGAAATATGAATGAGAAAACCAATGAATTGACTCTTGATAAGGATTCTAGTCAAGATAACACCTACACTGTAACTCTTGCAATTCAGTGGTGATTGTGCCACATAACCTGTCTCTGCTTATTAGAATAAGCTTTAGAAATTATACTATTTTCAAACATGGGAATGGTGTGATTCTGCTGCATGCAACTTTTGAAGTTGATGCTTTATTGGTTTGAAATATTTGTGACACTTTGTTCTATCAAGGCTAGGATCATAAATCACCAGTGTACTCACCATGGCACATAAGATGTTGATCATATGTAATTAACAGTAGATTAAGTAGCATGCAATATATGGCAGATGCGAATGTCTGTTGGTATTTTGAACAGATACTGATCTATAGGTAGGCGTGTATTCATCTTGGAGCATTATATCTGCTACTTGTGCAGAAGTATTAACAAAAGGAAAATATAGTCAGCGTGTGATTTTTCGTTGGCAAAGAGACCCACTTACAGTAGAAGAGCGTGTTACGCAACACATCATTTCACATCAAGATAGCTGCCAAACTAACAGTGTATATACGCATTATTTTTGTGTGTGTGTATATATATGTCTACATAAATGCCTACATACATGCCTACATCCATATGCATGTATATATA
>NC_068995.1:39090972-39091372 GCF_001194135.2 Octopus bimaculoides | reverse complement strand
TATATATATATATATATATATATCATCTTATTCCACATATATATGTATATATATATATATATTCTTTATTGTTTTATTTGTTTCAGTTATTTTGACTGCGGCCTTGCTGGAGCATCGCCTTTAGTCGAACAGATCGATTGCAGGACTTATTCTTTGTAAGCTTAGTACTTATTCTTACAGTCTCTTTTGCCGATGGCTAAGTTACCGTGACGTAAACACGCCATCATCGGTTGTCAAACAATGGTGGGGAGACAAACACAGACACACAAACATACATACACGCACACACACATATATATACATCGGGTGTTTTCCGATCCGTCTGCCAAATCCACTCACAAGCCCTTGGTCGGCCCGAGGGTATATGTGTATGTATATATATATGTGTGTATGTATATAT
>NC_068995.1:39080107-39090502 GCF_001194135.2 Octopus bimaculoides | reverse complement strand
TACGAAAAAATCCCCGCTTACCTTCTGTCTGGAACTTCAAATCATAGCAAAGAGATGACACTTCACCGGTAAAGAAATTTGAGAAATTTGAAAAGAAAGCACGGACCGGTTATTTCTGAAAAAAAAATAATGTTACCATATGCAAAATGTTATAACATTTGTCTAACATAACGATTTAAATGTATTCTTTAACCGTATTACACAAGTCTTCTGTAGTTAGTTTTTTTCACTTTATTTCGTCTTTTATACATCCAACCTCGTGCTTTCACATACCAACTCTCTCACCAATATACTAAAACACGTGAGACCGAAAATGCCACAGAAGTCCAATATATCGGATAAAATTACAAACGAGGACATACTTAATGAACTAAGAAATATTCACTCACATTTCATTACCTTAAGCAACAAAATCGAGGACTCAAACCTACTTCAGAGATCAAGTTAGTAATGACTTACAACTTTTATGCACAACTCTCAACTCAATGTTTATTAACAAACCCAACAATGAACAACTCCCTCTCCACGACACTTCCAACGAATTCAGATGAAAACCAGAACAAATTAGTAAATATTTAAACACTCTATGCTCAACACTAAAGTCGATATTCACAAACAAACCGAACAACCAACGCACACCAAATGAAACTCACCAGGACTTCATAGTTACAAAAGTCAATCTCACAGAAAGAAAAATAGAGAACATCTGGAACACAAATTTCCATAAGAGAAAATTGACTTTCTGGAATATGATTAAGTATTCCAACAAAGCAGATATCTATGAGGTATGGTTGATACCGACACCAATTATTATCCCACGCAAATTCCAAATCAAAATAATACCAAATGAACCTAACGGATAGATGGTTATTAGAGAAAGTTTAACACTCTTCCATCTTAAATCAGAGATTGAACTACTAAGACTTAGAGCCTCCGCTAATGAAGAAAACTATAAAAAAAAACATCGAAGAGGAGATGCACGGGGATATAAACGAACAAACCGAGGGTCAACCCCTCGAAAACAACATAAATCTTTGGAAGGAAGTCTGTGAAAACGAAGAAAGACATTTTCTGCGCTGGGTAAAAAAGCAATGATTTCTTCCAAAGATATGAATCAACCTTTAAAAAGGAATTCAGTGCAGATAATCCTTTGTTAAAGAAAAAAAAAACAACTATATGTAACAAAGATTGAACAACACACAAATCGCCCCCAATTTTAACCACTCAGTCAACAACAACTCCCCTCATTATCCTCCATACACCATTAATAGAAATCATCAACCACCACCGTTTTTGAACCACCCAATACTAAACAGCGAACAAGCTGGCAGCCAACGCATTTAAGAAATAGATTACACCAAAGCTAAAGATCACCCATGCACCAGGAACAGAACACGTCAACAATGTCCCAATACCAAGCATACCACCCCATAACAACACAAAAAAAAACACTAGGATAAGAAGCGCACCACATACCAGGCACTACTACCCTATAAAATAACACGAGGTCAAGAAGCATCGCGCATACAAGAAATTCCAAACAAAAATATACCACATACAGAAATGTTACACACATATACACCCACACACACATAACAATCTGAGGCAACAATGCCATCATTACCCCGGACCAATCACATACAACCTCACACACAGCTCATGCAAACAAAACTGCAACCAACATATTTTAGCCCCAGGCCAGAGACACTAGGACTTAGGTTGCAACCTGGTGATCAGGGAAAACCGAACATAATTAACCTCCCAATTAAACCTTTTTCAAGCACAAAGATAGACACCCTCTCAAAAGGGTTAACATTCACCTCAACGCCACGCAGAGCCAACCAAAATGAAATGAAGTACAGTATAACGGAAGTCTGTAGAAAATTAAGACTCACAGAAGCATTAACCAATTACATTACTGAAGATAGCTCACTTGACAAAAACAGAAGTGAACACATCCCCCACAATGGAAGAAATAAAACTGTTGATGAATTCTGCAACTACATTGCAAACTTTATCTACCACATCATGCACAAACAGTCAGTTAACTCAAACGTTAGCACTACACAATGGAAGCAACTAACAAAACTTCAAAATAATGAAGATATAACGATTAAGGAAGCAGATACAGGAAGTGCAGTTGTAATAATGGGGACATTATACTATAGAAATCTAGTAATCTCCATGCTGAGAGACAGTCAACATTACGAAAACATCACAAACTACATCCCGCAAGAAATAATGAAAACCCTGACCCATGGAAAAGAGCTGACAACCAATGAAATTGAGTATTTAACAAACTTTAAATGCAAACCTAGCCTTTTCTACGGTCAACCAAAAATCCACAAAAGCCAGATTACAAATGAAACCATAACAAAAACACCAAAGACGTATATACATACATCAAACCCAGGAGACCTAAAATTATGACCCATTATTGGTGGCCCAGCCTGTGAAATACACAGACTAAGTCTATTTATGGACATCCTCCTGAAACCCTTTCTTAAACGTATCGTCAGCTATATCAGGATGAATTTGACATATAAAACCACCTCCCAAAACAGCCAAGGAAGAAACAATCATGGTTTCATTTGATGTGATTAATTTCTATAGCAGTGTACCTCATAATTACGGGCTTGAGGCAATTCAGTTCTAGCTGAATCAATATCCGGAAGAAATGCCGGAAAGGATCAGCAAAGAATTCATAATTGAATAGGTTGAATTCAGCCTATGAAACAACCACTTTATGTTAGACAACACGCTTTATTGACAACAATTCGGAATTGCCATGGGCACTAGGGGAGCCCCGGTCATTGCGAACCTAACAATGGACTATCTGGTAATAATAATATGCCAGGAATCTTTATCTACCTTTGGAAAACCTCTTTCCCAATACATAAAAGAAAATTGGAAAAGATTCCTAGACGACAGTTTCATCCTCCGGAATGAAAACAAAGACAAACTCCTGAAATTCACAATGGAATACAACCAAAAGGAGCTCCCATTCTTGGATATACTAATTTTAAAAAAAAGAAACCTAAAAATAGAAACATATATTTTACAAAATCTCAGATGCCAAACGATATCTACTTTTTAGTTCATGCTACCCAAGACACGAACATAAATATCCCTATCAACCTTGCAAGAAGGATATGCACAATAGTATCAGAAAAAATACCAGAAACCTTAGACTGCAAGAACTCAAAAACACCCTGATTGAGAGGCACTTCCCAGTTCAACTCACAGAGGATGGAATCAGACGTGCAACAAAAATCGACATAGAAACCTTAAGAACATTTCAACAAAGTAACACATCTTCCCCGAAAATACTACCGTATATATCCACATACAACCCTAGAAACAAAGTTGCCTTCACCATCATCACCCCAAATTTTCCAATGCTACATAAGGACCCCAAATTAAAGGAAATTTTCACACATATAAAAGCATTAAAAGCCACAATCAACCGAAATCACTAAAAATGATCCTTACTAAGGCAAAATTATTTTCTAAAATAACGGATGCAAAAGTGAAAAAAATGTGATCGAGCAAATGGCGGAACATGCCCAAACCTTCTAGAAGGATAAGATTACTTGTCAAAGAGGGACAATAATTCAAAATCAAATCTGACTTTACTTGTTCCTCAGATAACCTGATTTATGTTATAAGATGCTCGGGCTGCCACCTAATCTACATTGAGTCCACGGGATTATCGCTCAGACGCAGATGCACTCTGCACCGACAGCAGATTGCATTCTCAGAATACAGAATGATACCATTTATTGAACACATTGCGAAATGCGCAAAGCAACTGCTACCAAAGTTTATAATCTTTATCCTTTTATCAATGTGCTATTAGAACACAAACGCAGGTTAGGTTAAATAAAGAAACTTAATTGAAAGATATAAGCCAAAACTCAACCATATCTAGCATTTTTAAATAAGGAAATTTACCTCATTGGAAAAAAATATAAAGCAAAACCTAACCACTTCTAACATTGTATTCTTTCTAAACCAAAACATGTTAAATTAATAAAACGAAATCAGTCCCAACATTTTTGACTATCTCCCTTATACCGAAAAATCCCTCCTGTCTGAAATCCTTCACCTGTCTGGAACTCTCATACTTCAAATTATAGCAAAGAGATGACACAATATGGGTAAAGGAATTTGAGAAATTTGAAAAGAAAATACGAAACCGGTTCTTTCTCAATAAACAATGTTACTATACGCAAACATTTTCTAACATTTTTCTAACATAATTATTTAAATATATTCTTTAAACATAACAAGTCTTCTGTAGTTTTTACACTTTATTTTATCTTTTACACACACACACACACACACACACACACACACATGTATTTATATGTATGTATGTATATGTATATATGTATGGATGCATGTGTGTGTGAAGTCGCAAGGTTCAGTGGTTAAAGCGTCGAGCTTACGATCATTTGCTCGTAAGTTCGATCCGGGACCGGGTTTCGTATTGTGTTCTTCAACAAGACACTTTATTTCACGTTGATCCGGTTCACTCAGCTGTAGAAATGAGTTGCGATGTCACTGGGGTAAAGCAGTAAAAGCCTTTGCCTTTCCATACGATAACATCGGTAGCGTAGAGAGGGGTTCTGGAATGCATGGGTGACTGCTCGTCTACCATAAAACAACCTAGGTTGTGTGTTCGTCGGTGAGGCGACTTTCCGTCTAGACTTGTACCTCGGAGGGGAACCTCTTAGGTGCACCCATGGCTATTCATGACCGACAGAGTCGAGTATATATATATTTATATATACATGCAGTTGAAATTCAGGATATCTGACCGATGAAATTATTTCCTAAAAGTCAGTAAGTATGAGTGGCGAATATACTTATTTAACCACTTGTTATAGCTATCTTCCAGCGTTGATGATGCAATAATTATTTCAGTGTTAATATTAAGACTCCCTTATCTAGGATCAAACGCCTTAATTGATATGAAACTAAATAATTCTGTTATTTCTATTTATTAACAGTCATAACAAGCTAATGTTTCGTCATCTGTCATCCATACATTGTATATATAAGATTAGATGAATTGGTTTAACCATAATATTCTAGTGTTCTTAAGGAATACCTTTCTTTATCTGAACTCGTTTTTTTTAGTATACAATTGTGTTGTATAATGTATAGCATACATAATAGTACAGATATGTAAAATAATTTATAATATTTATTATACACTGTGTTTTAATAGATCTTACATCTATCTATCTATCTATCTTTCTATCTATCTATCTATCTATCTATCTATCTAGTTATTTAACGATCTATCCACACACACACAAACGTACACATACACACACACACACACACACACACACACACGTATGAACAAAAATGACCTAGGAGAAATAACTGTACTATGTATTTGAACAACAAAGACAAATATCTGGTGTATTAAACACCATACATCATTAATTCTTATCTCATTTAAATTAGCTCTGCCTGTAGGAAATAATCGCTGTTAAGAAATGGCAATTAGGACCAGTTCTATACGAGAAGTCGAAATAATGACAAGAATAGCCAATTCACCAGAAGTAATACGACATGAACGAAATGCGAATTGTTTGAAAATAAAAATGAATCTTAGTAGTTGTAACCGACGGAGTGCCACTGTGTACGCATTTCTATGTACACCTAAAAACTGATCTATTTTCGTACAGCGTTGTAATTCACGTTCTAATACGATCCAATTCAAAATTATTGACCTGATTTATTGTCCGTTAGATAAGTCAATATAACTCCAGTACTGTTAGCGTTACATCTTATACAATACTGAATGTAGATTAATTTGGGCCCGCTTAAAAAGAAGACGTACATGAATTGGTAGTAGGTCGGAAATGGCCAAAGCCAGATAATTAAGATAATTAAGAATGAAGACTCACTTGAATAGTAGGGGTGTACTTTAATACTTATATATATATATATATATATATATATATATATATATATATATATATATATATATATATATATATATATGTGTGTGTGTGTGTGTGTGTGTGTACATATATATATATTTACATGTATATATGTTTATATATATATATATTTGTATATACATCCACACATATACATGTATATGTGTATATATATATATATATATATTCGTACGTATGTATACATGTATACACTCACACATATATACACACACACACACGCATACACAAGCACACACACACACACACACACGCACACGCATATATACGTGCACAACCGCCTGCGCATACACACATGTTAATGACTTCCTCGTTCTTTCGTATTACTACCGTTTTTATCCTTTAAATATTTCTCATTACTTCCATTCTATTTATAGAGTGAAAGTAGTAGACATACTACAATATATACGCAAGACAACAGTTATTGCAGTCAATATTAAGCGACACAAATTAAGACTAAATCACGAATGACTAAAACATAATTACGAAGAAAAATCGCTTTAATATAGTTACGAAATTATGTATTATGAACTCCTCAGACATATCTTTATATTTAGACAAAACCAGACACAACTAACAAAGCGTAGAAAATACTCCTATAGGTGTAGTTTGCCTGGGAGGAACGTGATAACGTTCAATCGTACATAGTGGCAACTTGTTGAAATGTTTCTTATTATCGCCCACAACCGACAAATATCTCATGATTAAGTTTGCTAGGCGGCAAATGATGGGTCGGCAAATGGACGGGAGCCCATTCTATATGTGTGTATGTATGTCTATATGTATGTACATGTGCGTCTGTTTTTGTGCGTGATGCAGTAGGGAAGAAAGTATACACACGACATACTACTATTATTATTACACGAGACACAGCGCTCGATATAAGAAGCTCAGAGTGAAGTCCTTTCTTTATTCGGTACTACGGCCATAACATAGAGGAGGACACTACAAGGGTAGACAACACAAAAACGTGGGGTACATAAAACGAATGATGAAATACGAAATGAAATATTTAACAAAGAAAGGATGTAACGGCTTACGAGCCCCGCAAATCTCGCAGTTTCATTTTACTGTTCTCACTATACATATTAACTATCAGTCTTTTTTTAACTGTTATATATTCCATGAGGTTCTCTTGTTCCATGGCAGCAATCATCTAAAACTGCGAGGAGGAGGTAGATATAATAAAGTCGAAAGAGATCAGCTGGTTGGGTTATGGGCTCGAAGCGTTGATACACATAACTTTGTCAGATCTACATAAGATGGCGGATGTGTTGGTGTTCCCCGATGAGACCCAACTGAGCGTCGTAGTGGAGGGGAGACCGCCAATATGCTATAACTGCAGAGAAAGGGGACACATGCAAGCAAGGTGTCCCCAGAAACAAGGGAAGATGGACGTATTAGAAGCAGTGGTGGTAGAAGCGGAGAAAAAGAGGAGTAAGCTGCGACAGACAAGAAAAAAAAACGAGCGTTGAGTCTTTGCCAAATAATCCCAAGAAAAGAAAAGCGGAGACAAAGAAACAAGTTACTATGGAAAAAGAGAGTATGGAGACTCGAACGCAGGAACCAGAGCCAACAACAAGCAGGAGGAAGAACACTGAAGGGCAAAGAGCGAAAGATAAGAAGTATGATGAGTGGAGGGTGAGAGTGAAGAGGAGAGAGGAATATGTAGCACAAACAGGACAGATTGCTGAAAGAAATAGAAGAACAATGTTAAGATACAGTAAGGATGTAGAGATATAAAAAAAAATAGCAAAATGAAAAATCTAATACGAATCAAATTGAATTATGAGATGTTCGAACCCGACGAAAGAACGGTTTTATTGGAGGAAGAGAGAAAGGAAGGACTGATGGAGTTATTTTGCATAATCTGTTGCATTAAATGATTTCAAATTTTGACACAAAGCCAGCAATTTCGTGGGAGGGTATAAGTCCATTACATCGACCCCAGTGATCAATTGGTACCTATTTTATTGGCTCCTAAAGGATGACACGTAAAGTTGACCTCGGCGGATTTTGATCTCAGAACTCAAAGACGGACGAAATGCTGCTAAGCATTTTGTCCGGCGAGCTGAGGAATCTGCCAGCCTACGTCCTTTGATGATGTATATATTGCATATAATGCTAAACATATTAATAATTCTTTCTCTATCAAGAATGTAGGAATTTGTTTGATTTGATCTTACAACACTGAGAATGGGAATGGTTATCAGTAAAGAACGGGATGACTATATCTCCTTAGCCAATTTATTTGCAATACTGAAATATTTTGGACATAATGTATATTTTCTGACAAACTGATATTCTAATTATCTGGTAAATAGTAAGTTACATGATATAACTTAGATATAATAAAAAAATAATATGTATATACATTTGCCAAAACCTAAAAACATGTCAACACAAACATCGGACTCCGGAGACGAAAATACTTAGTTACGAATAAAATTGCAAAGTAATGAATGATTTATAACGTTCGAAGGATCCTTCTGTGAATTCGTCACTTCTTGTCCAAATGCTCCGCAATAAATTAGTTTCTAACCGCTAAAATAAATATTTGCTGCGTGGTGATGTGAGATAAAGTTAGGGTTCCAATTCCCGGATGAGTCCACTTAATTTCTATCGATAATGTGTTTTTGAAAAAAAATTAAAACATTTTGTCGCATATCACTTTCTACAAGACCACAAATATAAAAAAAAAGTCATTGACATGAATAATAGAGACCAATATCCATCTATGAATATTAATATGAGAAAATAAATTACTTATCCATATCTCACAGCTCAGAGTCTATAATAGGATAACATGAATGTAAATGGATTGCTAAAAGCATTTATTCTTCATAGCAGCTGCAATGCAGTGGAACTGACACACGCTCACATTAGTGCCGTTCATACTTCAAATTATTTATTATATTTTTATAATTATTTTTATTACCACCACACTAATTTCCACACAAATTATAAAGATACTCGAACTAGTCTAGAAATAGCAGTATATCTCCATCAAACAATTCATTATGAAAGGAACATGATTTTAAACACTGCACATCTTAACAAGCTGCGTTTGAAATGAAATGACATATAGTCAAGTCAAAATCATGCGCCACATTCGCTTAGGGCTGACTAAGTATCAAACATCTACAAAAACAATGGATGTGGAAATAATAACACGGTCACATGAACACACACACACACACACATGCACATTTATGTATCTGTGGTGTATATGTGTATGTATACGCTCACAGACAGAAGCGCACAAACTTACATGACGCTTTATTAAAAAAAAAAAATTAATTAGAAACGAACCAACTAATGTTCACTAAATGAAAGAGTAGAAACTACATATTTTAAAGACAGAATTTCAGGCTAACAGAAACTTCCAGATTTCGTCGGCAATAGCTTCAGGGAGACGCTTTTGATGCGTTTTCAATAAAACAATTACTGAATTGAGTAGTGCGGTGAGTACTATCAACGAGTAAATGAAACATTTAAATGAAATATCTAGCATCAGTGCAGCCATGTGGCTGTAACTAGCATATATATATATATATGTATGTATGTGTGTATGTATGTGCGTGCGTGTGTGTGTGTGTGTCTATGTGGGAGACAGAGACAGACGGAAACATTTGAAAATGCCCCTCGTATTTGAATACTATGCAAATATTCTTTTAAAAATGTTTCATTTAATTTTTCCAAAATTTGTTTGTATCCCATACTTTGAAAAAGTCTCAATGACCGTAACCGGTACTAAAACGTTTTTTATAAAATTATTTTAGCATTTTCTACCTTGACATTTTTCAATATATATATATATCAACTCGTGTGTTCCTTTTGACCTTCTACATACACACACAAACACACACGCATATATAGTTTAATTTGAGGATATGTTAAACTCATAGTGGGTTGGTGACAAGCAAGGAAATACTGGTTCAATAACTAGGATTATGGGGAAATGATATTTCTTTAAAACAATAGTTATATGTTAAGTATGTAGTATATATCCAGTTAAATGGAGAAAAGAAAATGGAGAGTAGGAAGATATTTATTACTTATTATTAACAAATTGGTTATCTTTACTTCTTACAGCCGTTTTAATTAATACTCAATAATTTAATTAGAAATTTGTGTATCAAATTTGTACTTATGTGACATGAGCATAATTTCTTCAGAGAAAAACGATATACCAGCAGACTACTGAAACGAACTAATACGTCGGCATGTACTATCTCAGGGTACATCTTTATCCGTGATGAAATTATGCTCATGTCAGATAAGCGCAAATTTAACGTACAAATTTATTGATAAATTATTCAGTATTAACTGAAATGTCTGTAAGAAATACAGTTACCAATTTGCTAATAACTTCCTACTCTCCATTTTCTCTTTCTTGATTTAACTATACACA
>NC_068995.1:39059686-39079863 GCF_001194135.2 Octopus bimaculoides | reverse complement strand
TATATATATATATATGTATGCATATTTATTTATACAAATCTTTAGAATTTGTGCACATGTCTTGGATAATGTTTCTTACAAAATTATTTGCCTTCAGCATTGATGACTGTTTCATTCAGAATTCTGAATCTGTGACAAGCCCAAGCTAAATAGTCTTTATTCATTTCAGGCATCATCCGAACAATTGTGTGCTGTCATGAAATTATGGCATGGTGATGATACAGATGAGTTTCACTTTCAGCAATACCCCAAACGTACCTGTGTGCGTGTGAATTATATCGCATATGGATTGAAAGCTAGTTACGTTTTGTTAAGTCCCACAGTATATTGCACAAAATTATGTAGTGGCTTTATCATGTGAATATGATAATGAAACATAACTTCCAATGATTATGTATAAAAATAGAGTAAATAGCTATTATCGATTACGAATGACCATGGGATTACACATAGAATGTTACCCTCTGAGGTGCAAGTATGGGCAAGGTCGAATATGGAAGACCAGCAGTCATCTATGCACACTAGCCTCCTCTCTCAACAACACCGATGAAGGGAAAGGCCAAAGCCGTTTATAGATTGATACCAGTGACAACGCAAATCAATTTTACAGCTACGTAAACTGGAGCAACGTGAAATAATTGTCTTGCTCAAGAAGACACACACAACCAGGTCTGGGAATCAAACTCACTAACTCATGATTGTGAACCCGATGCTCTAACCACTGACCCATGTGCCTTCACATAAATATGTAACTGTATATGTTCCACTAGGCTCACATGCTTCTGCCTATTAATTTAAGCGACTTGATTCCTGGGCTAGGGGTAGAGCGAAGTTGAAGAGTCTATTGCTGAAAAATTAATCTTTCGGGAATATTTTAAATTGTTGGAAGATTACCAACATTGTCTAGCTGTTCAGCTTTCGGATAGTCATTATATTTGTATATCGATGCTCTTTGCTGTTGTTAGCATAAAGGAAAATCGATTTATTTATTGCATTTAGACTTTAGATATTTAACAGATGTTGTGAGCGTTTTAAAGGAGGTAACAAAGAACACCGTAGCCCTTATTCTTTATTCCTCAGGAAGCATGAGTTTTAGAACTGTTTATCGGTGCTGGTTATGATAAAATCATTTATGTGTATTCGCAATAGAGATATTTCGAGATAACAAAGTATTTGCGAAAGGTAAGAAAATATCAAGAGAGAAATGTGGAATAGAACACTAAAAAAAAAAAAAAAAGTAAAACAATTTCAGATAAAATTAGCAAAGATAATGTATAGAACTCATACTATTCCTATTCTGGCAGAATACTTGAGACTCATTTCTATTCTTTGTGGTAAAGAACAAACATCTTACTAAAAATGGAGTTCATACGTCCCGTTGAGCTCTACTTAGCTTGTATCCTTCCGAGGTAATTATCTGAACAGCAACATATCGTCAATCACGTTAATGACTGTAACACTTCTATATGATAATTAGCTCTTGTGCGAATGTAAGAAATCAATACGGTTGCAGGCAGACAGGAAGTGTTATATAGTCAACTGAGGCCTGCCTACCTACTCACCTACCAATATATTCAGACACACACATATACATGCATACAGACGTACGTATGTATGCTCAGATATACAAGTACACAAAAGTGCAATACACGCGCCATTGCATACACACATACATCAGATAGCCACACACAGACACACACACACACACACCCACGCGCGTGTATCAGGTAGTCACATACACAAATATAAATGAAAAGATGGACACACGTACAAGAGCGCATATACGTGTATGCACGCACATATTCCACAGAATATACAGGTACATATTAAACTCATACATACACACGCGTTTACTCACGCACATACATGCCAGTCTCCATTTGTCCACCTTGTCACCCACGTCCATATGAAATCTTTTAGTTGCCCTCCTTGTCGCTCACGTCTTTAGTGACCTCTTCTGGTCATACAAGTATACAGTGATAGTCTAAAGTATATACGTTTTGCTTCATTTTTCTTTCCATCTTTACTGTCCTTGCATTTTGCTTCCTGCAAAAGAGTGTATGCTCGATAGATAGAAGACTTATTCTTCCACTTTTCGAGAACATAGACCCAATACACGTTTGTTTTTTCACAACGTCTTTCTTTTTTTATATTCTTGTACCATACATACATACATACATACATACATACTTGCATACATACATACTTATTTCATCACTTGAAGTGACAAGCTGCATATTTTGCTTGGAAGAATATTTATCGAGAATACCATGAATGCTATTTCCGACATTGAAACCACAACTATCAGCCCTGTTAAATAAGTAGTTAATCTTCAGATGAATTAACTGAAGAGCTTTTTGTTCAGGATTGTAGTGATTTTCAACTGCAACTTGACTTTACCATGCAGAGAGTTACTTCAAACAACATGGATGGACACGGCATCAATAACAATGAAACGAAGGAACAGAACGAAAACTACACAGTAAAAAGCAAGCGGATTCTTTTTAGCTGCCATTATATAAGAAATGGTAACTATAAAACAGTTTTTTTTAGATTTATGAAGTGAATAATGTTATATTTAGCTGTTATAAAAGAGCAAAACAAAATCTTGCGTCGGGATATATAAATAGATTGAAAACATACTGTGATTATCAGCAACTACAACTCAATTATTTTACTGCAAGACAATTACACCAACAAGCAACATTTGTACAATATGTTGAATAGAATCATAATTCACTGATCCTCCTCTATTTTCTTTTATCTGAGTCAGGAACTAAATAGCCACCCTCTCGTATACACCCCACACTCGCGCATGCAGACACACACACAAACACGCACACATATACACATACAAAAATATATATCTATGTATACAATAATGGAGAAAGCTGCTTATTAATTAGGTATGTAACAATTACTAAAAGTACAAAACGAAAGCAATTATGAAAATGTTGACCGTCTCGAAATATTTTTTTAAATTCTTGTTCTAAGAAATTTCCTATAATTACTGAATTTTTTTAGCTCCAATATTTTGTATATCCGAATATCCAGTGCATTCACTGCGTTCAATTTTTTACAAAGTTAAAAATTCATTGCATCCACTGCCGAGTATTCCATTTCTATTTGCAGTGTCTTACATTCGCTTTTAATGTTTACATTTCAAGTTTTAATTCGCTATTTGAAAAACTGACAGGTTATTCTATTAATGTATACGCAATGTAAAAAAATATATTTTTTGAATGAAATTAAAAAACAAATATCCGTATATTTTTTGTGAAAAATTTTGTTGTTATGGCCGTTTGGAAGGGTCTAAGCCTTACAATAATAACTATTCGAAGGCGGCGAATTGGCAGAAACGTTAACACGCCGGGCGAAATGCTTAGCGGTATTTCGTCTGCCGTTACGTTCTGAGTTCAAATTCCGCCGAGATTGACTTTGCCTTTCCTCCTTTCGGGGTCGATGTAATTGACTTAATTCCCTTGCCTGTCCTTTTTTTGTCCCCTCTATGTTTAGCCCCTTGTGGGCAATAAAGAAATAAGAAACGTTAACACACCGGGCGAAATCCTTAGCGTCACTCTTTACGTTCTGAGTTCAAATTCCGCCGAGGTCAACTTTGCCTTTCATCCTTTCGGGCTCGATAAATTAAGTACCAGGTGCGTACTGATGTTGATCTAATCGACTGCCGCATACCCAAAATAATTAAGGGCATTGTGCCTAGAGTAGAAAATAAAATTTCTAAGCTGAACCAATCGGAGGCAAGGAGTGGATTTCCAAAATATTAATAATTTTTTAAATTTTCTTTTTTATAGCATATAAATATATTTATAGGGAAAAATATTGAAAGATATCAATACATGCGAGAATGATAAAGAAACATGGACGGATGTCTTTGGATGTGTTATTAACACCATCCAAATCGCCCTTAAATCATTCATTTTTCCTCTGAAAATATTAACATGCTTTTCCCATAGTTTTCAAGTGCAAAAAATAAATTACCCAAAAGAGGTCCGGAGTGGGACGGTGAGGAAGGTGGGGTTGTAACAAAGATGTCTCCCAACAACCCCATCATTAAAAAGACCGTGGTTTAAAATAACGGGAAAAATCCCCGAAAAAATTTTCCCCACGAATTTCTTTAACATCGTAATCTATGCCGACTGAAAGGGATTTGCATAAATTGTCATTAAAGGACACCTATTTTCCTGAACTTTATGAGGGGAAAAAGACAGATCGTGTGAATTTTCCAAAACTCATCTCTCCAGCCCTTGGAAAAATTCATTCCCATAAATCCCTATATACTCTGAAGCCACACCATCTAAGCGGTACTTGCATGAAATTTTGTTTAAAAATATCCATTATCTGGATGTTGTGAGACAACAAAGTCGGGCATATAGATCTGTAGTAATAGCTTATTATTTATCCGATATTTTCATTTCAGATTTATTTCAATCATTGTTTGTAATGTTCTATTCCCCACCACTTCTCTCTCTCTCACACACACATATCGTAATGTTTACAAATAGTCTGCTGAATTGTAATCTTTATGTTGCTTTGAGGGGAAGGTAGAACTTGACAAAATCCTTCTCCCTCTGTAGTTGGACGAACGTGATGTATGTTTAAACGAAAGAGATTATGACTGTAATAACATTTTCAAAGCAAGTGAGCACTAGTATACAGAGAAATAGTAAGACGTCAAATATAAAAATTATTACAATTGGGAATCAAATGCAAACATATTATCAAGGGGCTAGCAGAAAACCGCTCGGAGGGTGGCCTTTCTGCTAGTATATATAAACGGGCTTCTACACAGTCTCTGTCTGCCAGTTTCACTCACAAGTCAGTGGTCGGCTATGGGCTATAGCAAAAGATGATTGGCCAAGGCCAAGTTACTACAGAGATAAACAACTGAAACCGAGACCACATAAGTACAAAACTAGCTTTTATACCACACATCCCCACTCATATGAGAAGAATACAGAAAACAACAAAACACTTGCAATATGTATATAAATATAAATATATATATATATATATATATATATATATATATATATATATATATATATATATATATATATATATATCACAAACATTGATAAAATGAATAAAGAAAACTCTATCGTGTAAGGGAAGAAAAGAAATCCAACCTGGTAGATATATAGTTCTATAAGTATATATTTTGACAATAGCGAAGCCAAGAAAACTTATATGACAGAATAAAATCCGAAACATTATTAAAGAATAAAACCAAGCGCTCGCAAATTAAATCCCTCGAATACTACATTTGAATATTGCTTGTTTAGAATTATATAAGATTCGATCAGGTTTATTCAAGTTATATTGCATCAAAAAGAATTTTTAAAACAAATCAATGATAACAGTTTTAATTTGCCAGATATATAGATAGATACAAAGACAGAGAGAGGGAGAGAGAGAAAGGGAGAGAGAGAAAGAGAGGGAAGGAGAGAGAACGATGGAGAGGCAGAGATGAAAAAAACTACAACAAAGTTTGTTGCTATACAAAAAGTTCTAAACGCTTGTAAATGAATCTACCATACGTGCATATATACATACGCACTGAGATACATCTATCTATCCATCTATCTATCTATCTATCTATTTATCTATCTATCTATCTATTTATCTATCTATCTATCTATCTATCTATCTACTCTGTTCTTATCTCTCTCTCTCTCTCTGTCTCTCTTCATACATATATATATATATATATATATGTATGTATGTATTTAAATATATATCTATATGCATGTAAGCATGAAAATCTATACATCTGCGCTTACGTAACAAAGAATTTCAGGGACTTATTTGTGTTATGTCTTACATTAAAAAGACATTATTTATAAATATAATCCATAAGCTGATAAAAAAAAAAGAAATTTCAAAGTTAAAAGTATTTGAAAGATTGCAGACATTCGAGGCAAAATGAAAATAAATCATTCGTAATATAAAGAAAAGCACATTCGCATTTAATATTGCTCACCGTCTGTGATATAAAAGGAATGGAATGAATATATATAACTATATACATATTCAAGTGCATGTTTTATTGGTTACACAGACACACATACACACAGACACACGTGCGCGCGCACACACATATGAATGTGCACATGCTCACACACATACGAATGTGCGCATGCTCACACACATGCACGCTCTCTTACATACACACACAGCTGAGTGCGGAAATAAATTATCTCTATCATGTTGATAATTCTTTATATATTATCAATATATCAATAACATCTTTAATCGTATATATATATATATATAGGTGTGTGTCTGTATGTTCGTGTGTGCGTATGTGTGTGTGTGGGGGGGTAGGTGGGTGGATGTGCGTGCGCCTCTGTGTGTGTGTGTGTATATGTGAGTCATGTTTTATGTCTTACTGGTTACAACTCGAGCTGTTGCAGCTCTGGCTCTTTATTCTAGATGAGAAAGCGAGATCTTTGGAACTATGCAGTGTCTTCCATTTCAGTAGTTGGTGTATGTTTCAAATCCAGAATTGGATGCTAGACCTTCCACCATATTCCATAAGAGTATAACATGCATTTTTTTTTCACGCATTCTCGCTTGGGAGTAGATGTCCTGTTCTTTTATCGTTTCCCAAGAGCTCATCTCATTTACCGTGTCAATCTTCTTTGTGTAGCAACGCTGCATTGCTTAAAGTACTGCCTCAACAATGACGTTCTGCGGTGGGTGCAGTAATCATGTCGAATAAGAACGAATGTTCTCAATAGGAATGGCAAGGTATCCTTTTCCATGGTCCTGAATGTTCTCGGAATGCATCCAGCATTGTTGCCATCTTGGTATTACTCATGTAGAATCCGAGGTCTGACTCTGGGCTTGTACTATTATTAACCATATATACTCCTATTGTAGATTGTTTGTGGGATGCGAGTGGAGATTCTGAAAGTTCTGAGCAGTGAAGTGCACGTAATTTTCATCAGCCAATTATTGTGTTGCATCTGGGTCGTTTTGTAGTTTTAGTCATTGATAGCTGGTGATACCCTTGTACGTTATATCTATCTATCTATCTATCTATCTATCTATCTATCTATCTATCTGTTGATGTGGCTGAAATTCCAATAAAGGAGCGTGGGATTTAGGTTAGAAAACGGCTCTTTCTCTATTGTCAAGTAACCTTAAAATATACCCGAATAATGACTTACATAAAAGACTTCAAATCAAGAAACTTGCAAGCCAAATATATAAACGTAAAATTACGTAGGTACTTAGAGATAAATAAACACACATACATGCATACGCACGTACATATGAATGTATATAAACACAACTGCATATACATGTATCGCTATATATGTGTGTGTGTTTGTGTTTGTGTGTGTGTGAATGTGCAGCGGCGTATGCGTACAGACACACACACACATACGTACAGACGCACACACACACACACATATATATATATACACGCTCACACACATTTTGAATACATATATGTATATTCTCTCAAAAACGATAACAACTTTTCGGTGATTATAATTACCAACATAAGCTAGTGTATTTTTAAAATAATCAACGGTGATTTATTTTTGAATCAGAGGATGGTTATAGATTAGCGATCCACAAGAGGTTTTTGACAAACTAATTAGGTATATTTTTATATATGATCAATAATAGTGATTATGTTACTTCGACTTGCCTAAATAAATGTATATATTCGATTTGTTTTCTCTTTGAACGTTTATTGCTATTCTATCAAATTCCTCCCTTCCGTCTCACACATCTCTCCTACTTTTTTCCGCCTCAGAAGTTTCCAGTTTACTATCAATTGGGGCTTTATTTTCAAAGAAGATGTGTCTCTATGTTTGTTTAGGATCGTGCTTATGGAAACCTTTTTGTATTTATGCGTTTATATTCACACGCACACACGCACGCACGCACTCACACACACATACGCACACACACATACACACAGAAGCAAAAAATCACATGTATGTGTTTGTGTGTGTATATGTGTGTTTGCTTGTGTGTGTACGTGTGTTTGTATAACAGTGAGAAACTGAAAAGAAAAAAAGAAAGGCAAACGTAGATATGAATTGTACACATAGATATATATATACGACACAGTCATTTACATACATTTATATATTTTACACACACACACACACACACACACAAACACTCGCATACGTATATTTGTGTGTACGTATACGTATCTTTATACATATATATATATATACATGGATATGTATTATTTGCGTATGTATGTATAAATAATTTATTTACGTACGAATGCACATGATGGTGTTTGTGTAAGCGTGTGTGTGAGCATGTATGTGCTTTTGTCGTATGTGTATGGTTCTGTACCAATGTATTATATGAAAGATTTGAAAGGAAATTGATAACTGTGTTGTTGGTTGTTAGGTTCATCTTACTTTTATTTTCTAACTAATACTTATGACCACATATAACTTCGCACTGTTGAGCAAATATCACACTACCATTATTTACTTTGTTAGCATGAACAACGATATCGATAGCAGAGGTAAACTTTAAAAAAAATTATAATTACAATGGAATAAACGAAGCGTAGGTTGCATCAATATTTGACATATGCCTGCAACGATGTATGTACATATATATGCATTGTGTTCTCACAAATTGACACAAGCGCAAGCATATATATGAACACATACACACGCATTCACATACACACGCATTCACACGCACACGCACGCACATATGTATGTATGCGTATGTATGTATATACATACATGTATACATAAATATCTATCTATCCATCTATCTATCTATCTATCTATCTATCTATCTATCTATCTATCTATCTATCTATCTAGTTAGCTAGCTATCCCTCCTCTCTCTCTCTCTTTCTTTCTCTCTCTCTCTCTCTCTCTCTCTCTTTCTTTCTCTCCCTCTCTCTCTCTCTATCTCTCTCTACACACACATATATATATATATATATACATGGATATGTATGCATTTGCGTATGTATGTATAAATAATTCATTTATATACATATATATATATAAAGCGATCTATCTAGTTCTCCGTTTCTTTGGCTCTCTATCCATCTATCCATCCATAAATATTTATATATAAAAACAATCAATTCTTGCCCTTAACGCAAAGATAAAAATATTGAAACGATACAGCGTTACTTTCATATTCCTGCAGGATCGATTGTGCTTATTATCCTTTAAAGTTTGCTACGGTAAATATTAATTAGATAGTCGCGCTGGTGGTTGAATTGAATACATGTCTGTGACTTTTTACTATTGCTGTGTCAAGAAAGGAGCTACTTGTTCAGTATTAGCTCGATCCCTCTTCTTTCTTGCTTTTGCTCGGAGGAAAAAAATGTGTATGCCGACCTAGAGAATGTTTTGCTCTGAGGGGTTCAAAATATCCGAAACCCAATCTTCAGTTGCGACAGTGCACGAAAGAAAATATCTGAATTTATCGGCCAAGAAAAAATGAAGTAAATAGTAGTAAATAGTAGAGGTCTCGAAATGCGTCAATGTTTCAGCTAAAATAAAAACCAATCGAAAAATGAAGTTAGATATAAAACAAAAACATAGGAAGGAAAACTTAGAGAAGTGGCTGTGTGGTAAGTAGCTTGCTAACCAACCACATGGTTCCGGGTTAAGTTCCACTGCGTGGCACCTTGGGCAAGTGTCTGCTACTATAGCCTCGGGCCGACCAGAACCTTGTGAGTGGATTTGGTAGACGGAAACTGAAAGAAGCCCGTCGTATATATGTATATATATATATATATATATATATATATATGTGTGTGTGTGTGTGTGTGTGTGTGTGTGTGTGTGTGTGTGTGTGTGTGTATACCCACCTATTCACACACTCCCCCACCACACGCATCTACACACAGGGATGCACACAGTTTTTTGGCAGGCATATAAAAGCGGCAGAATCTACATAACATATTGCATTTAAGGAAGTTCGACGAATGAGATAAGCAATGCAGTAATGTATGAACTGGGTTACGTTCGTCTAGATTTGACTATCAATCTACTGGGTTAGAACTCAGTAGGAAGCATAGTTC
This sequence comes from Octopus bimaculoides, assembly GCF_001194135.2. Lineage (NCBI taxonomy): Eukaryota > Metazoa > Mollusca > Cephalopoda > Octopoda > Octopodidae > Octopus > Octopus bimaculoides. Next base: position 39,069,800 of record NC_068995.1, on the reverse strand, counting down.
ACTGCTGGGTGGTTCGCAAATATGGTCACTCCTCCGATGTTCAACAATAATGAGAAGTATTGCACAAACTAAATGAAAAATAAAATCTACTTCTAATACAGCGGAAAATATAATTTTCGTCCACTTAACGTCACGGAAACTGGAGGCATGAGTAATTACCAAAGAGCTAGTGTATGAATAAAGTGTGTAAAGAGATACATTTCTTTCCGCTAAATGATCTGCGTAAATGTTAACACAATGTCATGTCTATGGAAATATTTGGTGCATATTTTAAGTTGCGACCCATAATATAGCAATCTTGTACTTTTCCATTTTTCTTTTCCACTACGACTGGAAACTAAGTGTTGGTTGACACAATTATTGTCTCGTAACCAAATTGGTGTAATGTACGATATATAAATTGGCTAAATATATCCAGCGACCGTTTAGAAAATGGTCATTCCAACTGTTCAGTGAAGAGAACTCAGTGAATTATATGTAAGTTTTTTAATGTACATCTGTGAAGCGTGTTCTTAACATGACTTTCAGGCAACATTAGCCTGAGAGCTTGTATGAGAAGGCTTGTTCTTTGAATTATCTAGGACTTCTGTTGGATAAGGTTGACCATGTCTTTTTACAGCTCACGAAGGCGTGCTCATTTATGTATTTTGTGAGGAAGATAAGCTTTTGTCCTTAATGCAAGAAGGCCTTTTGCATGCCAGCAAAGTCATTCGAAGGAAAAGCCACCGCATCAGTGATGGTACAGCTCCGCCCCAATGTCCGCATAAGTATTAATTTCAGAACAGGTAATACGAGACAATTTAACCGATGCCCTCCAATTCTGCCTAACAATAGCTACAGCCCGGGGCTACTAATTCTTATGGACTCCCAATGGATCATATTTCAGCCTGGTAACGGCAGGATTGGAACTAAGCATTCAGATAGCCCAAACAAATTTCACGACGCATTCTACCAAATACTTAACGACTCCAGCAATTTCTCACCTCCTTCGAATTATAAGTATAATTTAACAATCCATCCATCCATCCATCCATCCATCCATCCATCCATCCATTCATTCATCTACCCCTCCGTCCATCCTTCTATTCATGCATCTTTCTATGCATTCCTCCATTCATGTAAAGAGCTCCCACACAGTTTCTGTATCCTTGATGTATACCGTGTATGTGAAGGTAGAGCTTAAGATATCCTTTGGCACTATACTGCGCAGAATGATAATACTATCAACATGGTATCTGCTAAATCCATAATAATTTGCAAACAATGAAAATTTGATGAGGATGACGAGGAAAACGAGAAGAGTATAACGTTGAGAATAATGATAATGTTTGTAAAGATGAAAAAGGTTCAATATGAATATGAATACGAATATCATTTTCACATCGCCATGGTTATTACCTGAAAGAAATATAATAAATGAAAGAAAATGATACCCATCAAAGTAAGGCAGAGAAATAAAGAAAATATCTTCTGATTGCTTCGCTATAAGAAAATAGGATTGGAACATATGTAGGTGTACGAAAGTTTCTCGGCAAAAAAAAAAGATAGGTAGATGGAAAACATAATTAGTAGAAACGAGATACAAAGCACAAAAAGGAAAATAAGAAAAAAGAGCGAGATTGAAATGTATTGATGTCTGCATGTATGTATATGTACAGATATTCGTATTAATATATAATTGAATATATATACACATACGATAAAAAGGTGAAATTTTCTTCTCTATTCAAGCCGACTCATAAGAACCGTTTTCCCGGCTTCTCTGGCGTGTATATTCCCCACCGTGACGGGACGCCGGTCCGTCTTAGGATTACTCTTCTTTACCAGTTGTATGGACTGAAGAAAAGTGAAATGAAGTGTTGTGCTCAGGAACACAACGTAAACCCCAGATCAGGATTCGAAACCACCCTCTTACGATCATGAATCTAACACACTAACCACCAAGCCACTTGCGTCTAGTACACCCCCACGTACTCACACACACACTCATATATATATATTACTCTTTTACTCTTTTACTTGTTTCAGTCATTTGACTGCGGCCATGCTGGAGCACCGCCTTTAGTCGAGCAAATCGACCCCGGGACTTATTCTTTGTAAGCCTAGTACTTATTCTGTCGGTCTCTTTTTGCCGAACCGCTAAGTTACGGGGACGTAAACACACCAGCATCGGTTGTCAAGCGATGGTGGGGGGACAAACACAGACACACAAACACACACACATACATATATATATATATATATATATATATATATATATACGACGGGCTTCTTTCAGTTTCCGTCTACCAAATCCACTCACAAGGCTTTGGTCGGCCCGAAGCTATAGTACAAGACACTTGCCCAAGGTGCCACGCAGTGGGATTGAACCCGGAACCATGTGGTTGGTAAGCAAGCTACTTACCACACAACAATAGCGCGTTGGCGTATCTTATTAACAGTGAATTCACGGAATGTATACATACATACATGTATACATAAACATATACATATACAGTCTCTCTCAGACAAAGATATACTCTGTATATACATGATGTCTCGTCTTTTTTTTATTATTATTTTAGTAACTGATAAAGAAACAATAATGACATGCAATACGTTTGTGTACCGTTCGCGATTATTGATATGAAACACAAAATCATGAATGCAACTTCTATGAAACAAATACACAGGATCAAACAAATATTGTAGACTTTATTTGTTGCATAACTATTCGTAAATAACAGCCAACATTGTGTCAAATCATTCTCTAAAGTCATTAAAATAATGGATAATTTTTAGCTAATGCAATACCGGGTCGGGTCTATCTAAAACACACATGTTGTCCTCGATTGAAGTCTTTTTTTATCTACGTTTCGCTGGATCAGCAATAACTAAGTTTTAAGTAACAACAATAACTAATGGAAGACTACATATTCCGTTTTTCATGAATGTAATCAAAGCGTGAATTTCAGATACAGCTGTAACAGTAGGTTTGGTAGCATTTATTTATAGCATATTATTATGTTTATTAATATTCTGTAATATATTATTCGCAGATTTATTTGCTTTGAGATTCATCATGCTAAAAAAGATGAGAATTATTTCACGTTCTTGAAGATTCTAAATTCCTAAGACGTCAAGAATACACACACAAACACGCGCGTGCATATGAATATCTCTATTTTGTTATGCGTTTTCAACAGATTCTAACAGTGATTAAACGCAGATAGGAATACAACATGACCATTAGGCTAGGTCTTCGTGTCGAACAATCTTTAATATCATAATTGAAACAGCATATGGCTTCAATAATATACAAAAGAAAATCAATTTTCCAGTAAAAAATATTTTATTAACGAACTCCAATATCCAAGAGCAAGCTTCATTTCTAGATTAGTAAAAACGGATTTATGTATTTTCATAAAATAACGTACAGATAGCAATGTGTGTACATGCATACACACTGCATTTCAGAATTGCAAGTAGTGCTCTAAGAAGTTTGTTTCTAATAAATACTTTAAATATCTTAAAGAAGCTGTAGTGGTATCTGCGTGAACATACAATCGTGATTTTAATATCATTCCCACACACTATGTCGTTAGAATAAAATTACAGCAACTGTGGATTCACCAAATTAAAGGCGAATTAGAATGAAAAAACTCAGTGTCACATATAATTAAATCCACTTTCAAATTATCTGAGATCTTGCCTAAAAATAAAACACAAGGCATGTTACATACACATGGAAGGAAGTCACAGCTGACCGAAACTTACTAAGTCTATATGTAGAAATATGACATGACCTGAATCGGAGTTTGAACATATATGTGTGTGGGTGTGTGTGTGTGTGTGTGTGTGTGTGTGTGTACTTATATGTGTGTATGTATGTATGTATGTGTATACATACTTATATATGTATAAATATACATACATATATATACATATATGTACGTATACACACATATATATATATATATACACAAACACATATATATGCACTTATATGTATATATATATATATATGTATATATATATATATATATATATATATTTAAACACACATACATATATATACTAATATATACACACCCACTTATATGTATGTATGTAGATAGGTAGGTAGGTAGGTAGGTAGGTAGGTAGGTAGGTAGGTAGGTTGGTAGGTAAGTCTGTATGAATGAATGTACGTATACGTAAAACAGTTTCACCTTTCTAATCAGCTAGCATTCCTCAGATTCCCACACATACCTATAGTTGGAGAGAAGCAAATCTAAAGATGGGGTTCACAGCTAAAAATATGTAGTTGCCAGTACTGTACACAAGATAAGGTAAACAGATAAACAGCCACGTATGATTTTATGAAGAGGACTACCGAAAGGAAAATTACATCCGGAAGTAGATTATCGCATACACTGAACCATTTTTAGGATGCCAGTTGTTTTGGGAACAAATTTTTTAGTGGGCGTTGACATTTTGTGACTGTGTCAGGGTATAAAGCAGATGATTTGAAGTGTGGTGTGATTTGTGTAAGAATGTCTTCACGAAATCGTGTAAATACACGCTGGTTCATAAAAAAAAAACAACATAAATATATGCCTCGTAGTACACGCATTTTACTACATTCTGGAGGTGGTATTATTTTGCATAGATTTACTATTTCAGGCTGTTTGCAAGTCAATGTTCTTTTTTGCAGTTTCACCGAACACAATGTTTGATCGAGTAGACCTATGAACACATGTCGTAACTATTCTATAGTTGTGCCATCATGTTAGCTATTTCTAACATGGCTGGATGTGATTTGAGTGGGATTTGACTGCTATTACTAACCACTGACCGACCAATTGAATATGAAAATCGTTCCTCTTAATTATAAGGAACAATACTAACGAATAAGTTAATTTCAGAAAGAATTTCTTTAACAATTATCGATTTTACTATATCTTTAATAATACTAATATTTTCTGTGGTATATCTTTTCTTGATGATTAATTCCAACTATTTTTTTGGTTCTGGAGAGAAATGTAATGTCCCATTTGATCTGGTTCCTCCTGGAAATTTAAATATTTACGTAGTGCCTACTTTCAGCCTAATGGCTGATGACAGCAACCCTGCACAGGTAGTGCAATAGGAAACTGTAGAAGACGTGATTAATTAAGCATACTATCGTCCAGAGGACAAAGATGACTATCTAATACTATGCATGCTAATTGAAACATATACAGAATGTCTAAGATATCGACACTTGCATTGTGTATCACCTGTAACGTTGGATCTCACGAGCAGTCTTCTTAATTAAGAGTGTGGCCAACCAGAACTTATAGATATTTTGACGTTTTTCAGTGAAGTGAAGCAGGGTTTTTTTCCAGGGTATCTTAGAACAAAAATCAAGTTTATCAGGCTGTGAAAAAAAAAACTGGTCTGAAAAACCTACGTAGTGAAAACACGCTACTTTTAAGTACTTGCTGGTTTTTGGAAATCAGTCGGATGTTTGAAATGATCAAAACTTAACAAATTGAGGATCATTTTATTTGTTTTACTTGTTCTAGTCATAGGACTGCGGCTATGCTGGGGCACAACCATGAAGAATTATAGTCGTTCCATTAAACCGCAGTACTTCTTACATTTTCAACCAGGTACTTATTTTATCATTCTCTTTTGCCGAACGACAAAGTTAAGATGTAAACACACCAACAGCGACTGCCAAGGCGTAGTGGAGGACCAACACAGTTAGAAAATATACATACATAAACATATGAGGGTCGTCTTTCAGTTTCCCTCTACCAATTCACCTCAGAAGGTTTTGATCAGCTCATGGCTATAGTAGACGTCACTTGCCCAAGATTCCACGTAGTAGAACCGAGCCTGGAAACATATGGCTGGTAAGTAAAATTCTTATCACATATCCAATCCTGCACAGCTATGTGATAAAAATCATCTCGTTGAGTTTTCAAGAAAATTTAACTTTTGCATAACAAATCCCTTGGTTGAGAAAGAAAATCAAGAAAGATAAACGCAGTGATCGTCAACGCTATTATTCCTGCAGTCCTCTCTTTTGTAATTTAACAAGTATTGCTATTTCGGAGTTTTCAGGGATATTTAGTTTTCAGTTCCGAAAATACAAATGAAGGCAAGATTTTTTATGATGCCTGTTCTGTACGAGACATTACTTGAACAACTTTTATTACCAACTGATTGAAGTCCATCTTATCTAATTCCCGATTTACAAAACTGACATGATGCATTCTTTATAAGGCCAGGTTCTTTCAAAGAAGATTGCTGAAAGTTGGCCAAGTTCTTTGATTTAGCCATCAACTCTTCTTTTGACATCGACACAACTGAACAATTTTTTTTTTCATTTGCTGTATATAACAGTGTACGGTGTTGTAGTGGAAGAGTTTATGGAATTCAGGAATTACCTGAATCATTGAAGTTTTTCGGCATTCCTCTTCCGAAGCCAAAACTGTTCCAATGGCTGTTATGTCCAGTCTTACAATAGAGTAAGCATCATATTAAATGAAATAACATGTCTCAAGACAACGATTAGATTTTCCCGAAATGAAGTTTTTGCACACTGTCTTCCACATGGTTTTAATTTAACTCTAATCGACGTATTCAGGGACAATAACAAATCTATGTATTTTTAGCTTTAGAGTGTCTGTACATTTGTCTGTCAGATTACCTCACTTTTCTGTACTTATAAAGAAGCAACAAATAGAGTTAGATCACATGCTCTGCAGTGGTTCAAAAGTATCACTATGATAATGATAGGCATCAAGAAAATCAACAAATGCCGTTTTCACAATTTATCAGCGCTGATTGTGGTTTTACAATGAATTTGGATTAGGGAAATGAGACAAAAAAAAAAAAACATACTTCACATTGAAGTTTATTGTAAACACTCGATATATTTGAGTATGTAGTGTTTTCTCTAGAATAAATTGCTCGAAATGTTTCCTATTAATTAATTTCTATTAATTAATTTATTTATAGGAAAGTAGAATAGATTTTGTAATTATTGCTCATTTGCTTCAATTGTTTAAAAAGATGCAAAATGTGAAATATTTCAATTAAAAATCTATCGTCCTTGCGTTTACATTCTAGTAATTTTGAAAATAAAATAGAATATACATCGAGATCTTAAAATTATTTGCTATGTATGATGGTACCAATTCTATTGATTGCTCATTCTAATTTTCGAATCTGCGAACGTCATCGTTGTAATCGACGAACTCTATGCTGTTTCCATCAATCAAATGTTCACAGAATACATGGGACACTACTAGAAGTTACTGTAGAATGTACTCACTATTATGCTGTAAGTTACGATCGAACCCGGCATCATGTGGCCGCTCAAACAGATGTATGTGGACATACAGTATTTTGTTTTTCGACATGTACATTAACGTCATACTCTAGACCGATATCTGCAAGCTCTATGTCAAATGAAAGCGATTTATCATACTGTACACGTACAGAGATGCCAAACGAAAATTATATTAAAGCATGAAAAAATATAATTTATTGCTCCTCATTATACGTAGTACATATGAATCATAGAAATCATTTAATAGTTAGAGTACACAACATCCATGATATGTGGTTGTGTTAATCCATTTATCATATTCTAGATGGTTAACAGTTAACCAAAATGGTATCATTGTACTGAACTTTATATTCTGATAATGTTGCTGCTGACATGTTATATGTAAGAAGCCAATATTTTGAACTAACGGAGGTTACACTCATGATGCAAAAGAGATAATCATTAAGTTAATGACCAATTATAGTCAAGAAAAGCAAAGGAGAAACTCTGATGACTTGAATTCGTTAAAATTAATTAAGAAACATCTGTGAGCAGTATTGTCTGAAATTTATCTGATCTTGGTGGCATCATGCAGATTATATTTTGGCCTTATGAATTCTGAGGAAAAACGTAGATGTAATACCCAAGAAATGATAGGACTGATGTGATTGATCATGTGTGGGTTTACTATGAGTTTTGATAGACGGAACACCTACTACTCATATCATATGTAAGCCAATACATTGTAAATTCCTAGTTTCTACTAACTCGGAGTTGATATCATAAAACTTTATGCACACATTTTAAGTTTATCTCTTCTTCATAGAAAATATTGTTCCAGCATCAGAAGCCAAAATCAAAACCAGATATCTGATGAACTCCCATCACAACACCCACATTGGTATCATCAGAGTTAAGTTACTTGTCCGCTCATTGGCTATTAATTTAGAAAGGAGTGGTAAAATAAATATTAATTGTTCTACTTGATGGTGTTCAAATGAACTACACGATGCACACAGCTAATAATTTCAAGGGAGATTATAATCAACGTCATAAGACCTATAGCTCTAGAATTCTGTGGACACTGAAAGGCGAAGGAACCCATCGCCTTAATATAACTAAAAATATCGTTAACACAACTATTATATATTACATCACATTATATTAGTGTAGACATTGCATATCTATATTTCCATATATACATATATAGGGAGAGAGAGAGATTTAATCAAAAGATTAAATGTGGTACTTAAAATGTTTGTGGCACCAGAATTTGGGAGGGTAAAAACCAAAAACAAAATCAAGAGATTTGGTGAATAAAATTTGAAGAAAAGCAACATCTTATGTTGTGTTCTCACTACATAAATAAATTAAATTTGTACGAAACGTACGTACTGCTACAACCTAATACATTGTTGTTGCTTTTCTTCAAATATATATATATATATATATATATATATATATATATATGGAAAGTTAAGTCACAATATATGGATTCGACTAATCTGGTGGTACCCATGAAAAGGTCCTTAACGTTCCATTCTACAAAACATAAAATATATAGTATGATGCAAAAGAAAAAAAATATACACGAGAAAGATGTTTATATAGGCAACCAGTTTTTCTTTTGCAATTTATTAACAATAAATGAGAGAAGATATAATTTCATAGTATCATGAGAAGATTTTAGTCCATGCTAGTTTCCCCAGCCTGTTGTAAAATGCGACTAAAAGGAAGTAAGGTAGAATTTGCTCGTTAACCTTGTAAAGCAATCGACTTTAACGATTACCCAAACAGAGCGATGGGTTGAAGGGTTGTTGAACGGCGTAATCCTTGAGAAGTAGAAGGGAATCATGAACAGATGGTGGATGCAGGGACGCACGACAAAGAAATCTATATTTGAGGATGAGATTCATTATATATATGCAACATATACACAATCCTTATATTAGGGCATCTCTGCCGAGTTTGATTTCGCTTTTCGTCCCTTTCGGGTTCATAAACTAAGTGGCAGTTGATACCTTACCTGCTTTACACTCAACCAGAATTGCTGGTCTTATGGTAAAATTTGAAAGCGTTATTAGACATATATCTCTAAGCGAATATTTAGACGTATGTACAACGTGCTTCACCCGAAATCCCTAGTCTTCCCATTTTTATATTTGTTGTGATAAGACAACAGTTGAAATACAGATAATTCTTATTTTCGACCAAGGGCTGCATACTCGACGGGTTTGGGGATGTCGATTACATAAAATCCACTGATCACCTGGTACTGATTTTATCGCCCCCCCGCCCAAGAGATGACAGGAACGTCAGCATGTGCGGGATTTTAAATTCAGAGGGTAAAGTCGAAAGAAGTGCTGGTAAACATTTTGCCCGTTTTGGTAACGATTCTGGCAGCCTACCGCCTCAAATACGGATAAATATTGAAAATAATCTTATTGAAATATACCCCCTACAACTTAATAAACTATAGCAGTATGGTGTATTTATGCAACGGGTCCCACGCTAGAGTATGAAACCGTTACGATTTGTTTTGAAATCTTAAATAAAAAATATTTTTTAAAAATGGAATTTCGAAACTGAGGACAGACAGTAGCAAAATGCTTCTTAACTGCATTGCTTTGGAGAGAACAAGTAACGGATCATTTGCCGTTAGCATGAAAACGTTTAAAATTTGAAAATGTATGCGTTCTTAAAACATTTTCAAGAAAAAAACTGCCACTCAAAAACATATGTGATGTAACTCTTCATATCCAATGTTTCATTAGCACTGAAAAAATTCAAAAACAAAAAATGAAACGAGCTAAGTAATTCTTTATTTTC
>NC_068995.1:39057851-39059388 GCF_001194135.2 Octopus bimaculoides | reverse complement strand
ATATACAAATATACACATCTATATATACACACACATATATACGTACATAAATTTTAATGAATGTATATGCATACAAATTATCTATCCATGCATATACTTCTAATTATGTACACATATATAAGTACACGGACGCCTGCCTCTCACCACAGAAACACACACACACACACACACACACACACACACATACTCTTCGTTGTCATTTGAATGAATAGTGGAAGTTTTACATTAAAAAAGAAACGCTTTAATATAAAGATTAAAATTAATAAACTACTGGATGATTGCAAGTAACAAAGTTAATTACTCTATAATACATATTTTAATATATAAATGATATAATATTTCACAATTTTCTTTTTTATTTGACACGTTACAAATTACATCAATATTTAATACATTTATTGAGATGTCATCTGACAAAAATTGCTGAAGTTGTTGCGTCAGGAAAATATCTCATCTAATTGTAACTGACGACACTGTTCTGAAATGTTCGTCACAATTTTGTCATGCACGTAGGTGTAAATTACTTTGAGACACACATTGAGTCAAAACGGTTGAAAATAATTGCTTAATTTAGCAACAGCTGCATCCTTATTTGTAAGTAAGAATTTCATACAAACACGGTTACCAGCGAAGAAATAGGCAATAGTTCAATGAATATCTTGTCTAATACAAATTAAGACATACACACACATAAGCGCACACACACACACATACTTAGGTATATAAAATCACATATATCGAAAGTTATATGTACGTACTCACAAATGCATATGCATACATATATATGAAGGTATATACATCGTATTATCCAACTAAGTTGGCTGGACAAGCTGGCCCTCAAAATACAGCTTACTCCACCTTCAAAACACATCTACTTCATTAGTAAATGTTTCACTATTAATCTTAAAACTAAGACGTTACACTAGTAGAATGATTAGTACGCCGGGCGAAATACTTAGCGGCATTTTGTTCGTCTTTAAATTCCGAGCTCAAATTCCACCGCGGTTGAATTTGTCCTTCATCCACCCAGGATGATAAAAAAAAGTACCAGTGAAATACTAGAGTTGATGCGATCCATTTCAATTTTGGTCAAAATCAGCTGCCTTTATACCAACATTTTATATCGTTATCAATCTTAAGATTAAAGGGACAGGAAAGTTACCGCACCAGAGAAAGTTCTTCGTGACTTTCCTTCCGGCATTATGAATTGAGTTCAAATTCCTCCGGTGTGGACTTTTGTATTTCATGTTTTCCCGGCCGGTTAAATGTATACCAATCGAAGATTGGGTGGCAATGTACTTTCTGGCTTTATACCTATTGTAGAAATGATTATTAATATTAAATTTGTTTTCAGTAATAACAACATTTACCTCCGCCTTAGCGCAGGTAATATTTGCATCTGTAACCATTTTCATTAAATATACTGATAAATCTTTAACTGTATATTAACACATGGTATGCACCCACACTATTATATTTATATATTTTCTGTATATATTCAATTTTCCCTCCTACATCCTTATATATATATATATAT
>NC_068995.1:39055342-39056587 GCF_001194135.2 Octopus bimaculoides | reverse complement strand
TATATATATATATATATATATACATATATATATATATATATATATATACTTGTATACTATTCAATTTAATTATTTTTTATATTATTATATTACGCCTCCACTGTATTATGTGTGATTAGTGCCTGTATCGTTGCACTAATCACACATATTGACTAAATTAGAATGTACACCATGAGCATCTTTTTAAAAATAAATAAATATTTGAATAAAGATTATTATCATATTACAATATTAGACTTTATTATAAAAAAATTTTGAATAGTCAAACTTTGTAACACATACGTAAATTCCACTATTATTCATATAACTACATTTAATTCATAAGCGTATTTACAAATTATTAAAAATTTAATAATGATTGATGTGCATTCATATTATATTATTATATTTAGTTATATATTTATTTTCATTTTTATTTATTCAGACATCTATATATTTTATTGGAATTTATATTTTAATTTCTATTATTATCCACATATATTATTATTTTACCCTTTCTTGTTAATATAATTATATGTAAGTTGGGATTTAAAGAAACCTTTATACTTGTAAAAGTGTGTGTACAACTGCTGTCAGTGTAGACTTAATTTGCACATTTATGTATACCTGAGTATTAACATACGTATACGTAAGTGTCTATGTAAATAGCGACATATATAGAGATCTACGTGCACGTGAACGGTTTATTCATTTCTCAATTACTTCATTTATTCGTGTTCTTGATAATCTAATCAATAAGATATAACTACATAAATATATGAACATATAAATTTGCTTTAATACTCCTTAAATATCAACATGTTGCATAAGAATTATTTAATAATAACTCCCCTCATACATTAATTTGAATTATTATTGACATTACAAGCACCCATACCCCTTAAGCTCACTTTCCTTTAGAAACAAAACAACCTAGTTTTTTTTTTTCCGTGAGAGCCATTTAAATAAATGCGATCTATATTCAAAAGATATTTAACCAATCAAATTTTCTCGACTTTACGTGATTCATACCAATATTTTTTTAGGGGTGAGTGTAGTTTTTGCATGTATATGTACTTATTCACTTATCTGTAGATACATACACACACACGAATGCACAAACCTGCATACACACACACATATGCATCTATATAAGGTTGTACACGCTTGATGTGGACAAGATGTGTGTCACGTATGTGTGTTGACACATATATCTGTGCGTACGTATATATATATACGTGTGAGTATATGAACATATATATATAT
>NC_068995.1:39051405-39054912 GCF_001194135.2 Octopus bimaculoides | reverse complement strand
ATATATGTGCGTGTGTGTGTGTGTGTGTGCTTGAGTGTGTAAGCACTGAATTAAAAGACGAATGCTTTTGACCGGTGTTAATATATGTTTATTTATTATATATCTATAACTTTCTCTCAACTTCATAAACAACTAACGAAAGTATTTATTTTATGTCCTCATTCAGATGATACTTTTCTTCACTATAATTCACTATTCAACCTCTATTTACCCGTTATTTCCATAATTATACTCACACATTATGCATTACCTACAAAAACAACCTGTAACCCACAAACCCGGGCATACACTAATATTAGCCATAAAATAATCCTCAGTCGGCTGATTCTAAAATACAGCAGATAAAATACGGCAGATAAAAAATCTAAAGCTATATCTTTTTTCTAACCATCTAAAGAGATTTTGCCTTGTATGATGATTTTAATAATTTCTATTTAATCTTTTAGTCTTAATTGAAACAGATGTAAGGTCTTAGGTTTGAATTTTGCAGATAATAAATTTCTATTAAATACTATATCACCATTTTCTTACTTTCTTTTGAATGATTATAAACCATGGTTTATATATAAGCACGTTGCTCTTTGAATGTCCGATACCTACAAGTTGTAGGTATCGGACATGTGATTCATTGGATGATACCATTCTACTAGTTAGTCGGATTAAATATGACGATTTTCTTCTGTCTCATTTTTTATTTCAGAAACGGTTTGATGCATTTGTAAACATTCCACGGCTTTGAGGAGCATGAAGATGAAGGCTCTAGTTGAGAAAATGTTAACTGATAAGGCGGACGGGAACCCAAAAGAATACTAGAAATGATTCATCTGTACTATGAGTATTCATGCAGCGTATAAAAAGGCCGATAATATGACTGATGCTCAATCCTCTGTGAACAATGTAAATGCTGTAAGATGGGAGTGGTGTGCCGTTGCCAGCAAGAGGAGAAGCAACAGGTGCTCTTGCACCTATTTGAACAGGGACACATATTTGAGCAGAGACATATGGTCGATTCATACGACTATTTCAAGCTGTGGGAAACTGTCGTCAAGCCGTAGATGGAACGGTTTGCTACCTGAAAGCCACATGTGTGACAGCAGAATTCGTCTCAACCCACACCTCCGGAAAGAGTCAAAAGAGGTTGTTGGAGAATTTGTGCGATTTCAACAGTTTCAACTTCTGGTTCCAAAGGTCGAGATTGTGACAAAGATCAAGGAGGTGTTCGAAGACCTTACTATGGACACAGAGAAGAAATATTGGGCCACATTTGGACGCCGTCTTGAGACATGGTTGACGATAATCGCATTTACTTTGAATAAACTGTTATCTCCCAGCTATAATCTAGCTGATTATTTTGAATATTTTATTTTTGGAGGGCATATTTTGTGTTCTTTTCCTCTTTTGCAAACTGTCAAATTTAGCCCGAACACCATACATTTATTAGAGGCCTCAAGAATATTACGACTATTTGATTCCACTAATATTTATCGACTGGCTCCTTGTATATCTTTATATATGTCAGTTACGCATACACATAAAAACGTACACATTGTTTGTAGAGCAGTTTTAAACCTATGCTGTGTACAGAATAAATAAGACATCATGTCAATTTTCGTTAAGTAAAACACGAAGAGACGTCAACTTGAATAGAACATAATGCGCTACTAGAAGCGATATTCTATTATAATAATAACATAAGAATCATTAATAGATGTGCTAAACAATGCTAAACTGCACCGCTACGACAACCTGATAGCATTTCAGCCAAAGAAAATATTTTCTTTTGTCGCTAAAGAACACTTGGCGCCATTTCATTAGCAAAATATAGAGGCGCCGTGTAATTGAATTCATTTCAAGAAATACATTATTGACCAAACTGTTCAAGAATTTCGCCTCATAGCTCCGTGAAGAGAAATAACGATGGCTGTGAGACATTAGTTTTCTTCCAACTTAAGAGCTGTGTCTGTCTTGGGAAATAAAGTTTACAAACATGACGTACTGGCAGAATGAAAAGATACTTTGAACAGATTAATGTTCAAAATTGTTTCTCAAATATCACCAATCAGCTGCCAAAGCAAAGTGTGGCACACGTGATGTAGTCCCAGTAAGCAACGTCTATCTGGTTGGATGCAGAGCCAGCAAAGATTGCCCCAAGGCTGTTGACCAGGTGGTGCAAACCCAGAAGGGCTTACTGTTAGTAAGGTGGGTGGGTAATGATAAGTGGATACAATCTAGGGCTTGGTCAACCACGGCTAGGGCATCTAGTTGAGAGTGCCTGATGTTGAAAGACCCGAAAATTCTAATGTCCCTTGTAGACATCACTGACGATGTTTCACACGATGATGTACTGAATAACTTACTTAGGAAGATATTCTTGGTAAATGAATGAATGTTATTAGCTAAAAATAAATATTTTACTACGTATGTCAATTAGATTGATTTATTTAAAAGGATATGATAGACAAATACTGAAGATTTCATAAAACATTTCAATGCTACCTCCCAAATTTCTGGGTGTGTATGTGTGCATGGGTGTGTGGGTGTGCAAATATGTGTATGTGTCTGTGTAAAGTGTATCTGCGTGATTTTGTAGTAGTGTATGTAGGACTAGGTATATATAGCTGAATGTGATGTTTTACTATTTGGTTATTCTCAAATTAACGTCCAAATAAACTATCGTCGTACCTTTCTGTGAATGCATGTAAGATTTCTGCATTTATGTGTGTTTATTTATGTATGTATGCATGTATGTATGTATGTCTATATGTGGCTGCGTTTGTGATTGTTAAATAAATGTTTGAGTTGGTACAGTCGTGTGCTAATACTTCTACGTGGCTTTAAGCATTTTGGTTCCTCGACGAAGAAAAATCCAAATAAAACATAGCTCTCAACTATACTATGGAACATTCCATTATAATGAAATATTCGAAAATCGAAAAGATCACGTTTTCAATAACCATTATGGAATCGTTATTTTTATGCCTAAAATTTGATTTTTGATAAACTGGTTAGAAAGTGTTGGTTTGGAGCACTTGTCTATAAACAGTCTTTACTTCGATTTTGAAAGGAATGATCGTATCCACGTGCCATATGAAATATAGGTACTTTATTAATTTACTTAAGTGCTTTAGTTTGCAATAAGTAGAGGTTTTGCAGGAAAAATCTATGACTACTTTTATTACAACAATGTGACAACGCAACCCGCAGCATAAACATTATTTTCGTACACGTCTTAAAGTTCGTCATTGTACGATTAGCCATATTCAGGTGAAAGAGAAAATCGTTTGACATTTGAGAGCGAGCGTTAAAGACATTCTAAGGCAGCTAGTTATCTTCTATATAAGTACATTCGCAGAAATGTAACAGAATTGAAATAGTGAGTGTCATCTTGAGGCTATGTGTGTATGTGTGTCTTCTTCTTTTGTTTTTTTTTGTTTTTTGTAAATTCCAACAATATATATATATACATACATACATACATACATATATATATATATATATATATATATA
>NC_068995.1:39050055-39051006 GCF_001194135.2 Octopus bimaculoides | reverse complement strand
TATATATATATATATATATATATAGAGAGAGAGAGAGAGAGAGAGAGAGAGAGAGAGAGAGGGAGAGAGAGGGGGTCTGTTCAACAAGTATAAGAGGGCTGTTGCCCTAGTTACAAAGCTAAACCACGCAAAGTGAAGCCGCTTGGTACACACTGACACGATACCCTGATGTGCAGACGCACAACGGCCTAACGTTGTAGCTTGCTACTGCTGTTTACAACAGTGCGTGGAAGGAAGGTGTGTAGGTGTGTAGCATTGAACATGACAGATTAATTTGAGCAGAGAATGTGCATCAAATTTTGACAGAGGCCTATGGAAAGTTTTCAAAAATATCATGTGCAAATGAATCTCCAGATTAGACTTGGTCAGCTAGAAGCGATTTTCACACACACTCGACAGGCACACGTCTCATACCCAAATCTTGAGTGGTATTGCATGTAACTGAACCGTAACTAATTTGCACATCCTCTGATAACTGACGGATGGTAATTCGGCTATTTCCCTTCACAGCTGCATGCATATCTGCGATGTTTATTTCTCAAAACTGCTGTTTGCAGGTCTCCCAAAACGTTCGTGAATATCGACATTTTTTCGGACATCTTGGAAACGTCTGAAACAGTCGTATGTGCGGCTCATACAATCGAGTCCATAAACTTTCTGCAAATCGGTGTAGGCTTCAGAGCAGGTATCACCATGACACTCAATGTGTCGTTCCAATCACAGAAGACGTGAAATAGAACGTTAAAACCGAGTGCACATGCGCAGTAAAGGTAAATCATTGCCAAGCGACAATACACTGCATACTTCAGCTTTGTTACTATGGCGACATTCTGGATACTTATTGATCATACCTGGTATAAAGATGTAGCAATAGGTATGTAATATGTGTGTGTGTGTATATACATGTATAATATATGTATATCCATATCCATGTATACATATATATAAGAT
>NC_068995.1:39045769-39049898 GCF_001194135.2 Octopus bimaculoides | reverse complement strand
TGTGTGTGTGTGTGTGTGTGTGTGTGTGTGTGTGTTTGTGTGTATATATATATATATATATATATATATATACTGAGTCACCTCATGAAATAATGCATTTTTCTATACTTGTTTTAATTTTTCAAAATTAAGATAAACAAAGTTCGTTTTTAGTCTGAAATATACCTTCCTTAATTTTCTACAAAGCTCTTCCATCTACCTGGTAGACTTGCAAGACCACTCTTCAAACATTTACATGTTTGTGATGAAAAATACTCTTCCAGTACTGTTCTGGCCTCATCTAGAGAACTCTTGTCTATATCTGTCCTAATGACTTTGAGAACTACGGAATAAATAATAATGAGATAGGGCAATGTCCGGTGAATATGCTGGGTGCGGCATCGTTTCCTATTCAAACTGTTCCAGCCTTTGGAATGTCACCCTCGCTGTATGTGGCCGACCAATATCCTGATGGAAGAACACCTCTCATCTTGAAACCAATGATGTTAGTTTTTATTCTAGCGCTGACTAAAGCCGCTCAAGTTGCTCGCAGTAGATCTCCTTGTCATCGTTTTGCTTGGACTTAAGGGTTACAAATGGACTAAATCTTTAAAATCCCATCGAACAGTTAAAAACAGCTTCTTTAGCCTGGGGTGCCGGTGCTTCTCCTTTCCCTACCCAATATCTTCAGAGCTTGATATTTTTAAAGAGAACTCATCTCCAGTCACCAGTCGTTATTTGGTCCAAAAATGGTCTATGCGGGCGACTTGACAACAAAGAAAAACCTACACCCGCTCTCTGCGCGCGATTAGACTTGGAAAGTTTGCGAGGAACCCATTGACCCAAGTTGATGACTTTTCCGATGGCACGCAGTTGTCGATGAATGGCTGATGACCAAATCCAAGCTTCTCTGCTGGTTCCTCGACAGTTGCGATGGGATTTTGTTCCACCATGGTTCCACGTCTTCCTCATCGAACTCTACTGATTTTCCAGGACGAGGCGCGTCTTCTAGGCTATACTTTCCTGTTCGGAATTTCTAGAACCACCCTTGACACTAGCTTATGCTTATTGCCTGATCCACTTATACTTTATGAATATTCCTCGCACTTTCTCTTTCACTGTTGCTTCTATTGAACTCACAAAACAAAATACGCCGAATATGCTCCTTTGTCACTTCCATTCTGGCTTTGAAAAAAATAACTGTTAAAATCAAACTACACTCTTCAAAATGTGTACTAAGAATAATTACTAAGTAACATTACTGCCTGCTTTCATAGCAAGCTGATGCAGATAATTTATCCCCCTGTAAAGTTCATGCAATTGGAAAAACCGCATTATTTATGACACGATCCAATACATTTATATGTGCGTGTGTATGCGTTTGTGTGTGTATGTTTGTATGTATGTATCAATTTATATAATATTATACATTTCTAAATTCAATGTTTGTTTTATGATGAAGATGCTACATCAATATGAACAAACAATAAGTAATGAACATGTCGTTTTCATTTGCCAAAACACGAAGAGACTTTAGATATCATGGAATACAATATACCACTTGGAGAGGTATTGTGTTACTTACAATATCATTACAATAATTATTAGACATTGAAATCAATGGTAAGCTGCATTTCTATTTATTCCAAAGAACACTATAACTTTTCAGCTTTAGAATAGTTTATTTTGCCGATAAACAATACCGTGGCGCCATTTTATTAGCAAAATAAATAAATGTTGTCTATTCGAATTCATTTCTATATATCTTTTAATGACCAAACTTCGGAAGAATGTTCCATCATCATATTGTAAATAGGAAAAGCGATTTAAATAATTACAAACATATAACATTAGTTGTAATTCAAAGTAACAGGTATGTGCGCCTTGAGAATTTAAACTTCCACAATTGTAACATTTGTCGAATTGTAAATGGTTTTGAGATAGGCAACAGCTTGATATTATATTCTGTATGATACCGAGGAGTTAACTATCTCAATAATATTTATGTGTGTTCATTATCTTCGGGTAACTTAATTAAGACGTTACTAAAATTTCAAGCCTCTTGTTGATTATTGGGAAAACATGTATACGAATAGATGTGATCCTCAAAGTTAAATAGATTTACTCTGCAATTCAGAAGGAAAAAAGATAATTAATTTTCTCATTTTGTCTGCTACACTGAATATACTCAGACATTCGCTTTTCCATGAGTGTGGGACCATGTCATAGGCGTTCCTGTAATCTATCCACGCTATAGTTAGGTTTATCCTTCTAGCTTTTACTTCATTTAGAATTAGTGTGTATACGTATAATAGATCATGCGTTCCTCTAGCATTCTTCCTGCAATCTTCTGGCATTAAACTCTGGTTGTCAAGGTGCTCGTAAATGCTTTCCGAAAGCATTCTTGTTAACAGCTTCCAAACCATTGGTGACCAAGTGATTGTTCTATGGTTGCTAGCAGTATTATCCTTGCTCGTATCTTTCATAATGTGTTACCCAATCTGGTATTATTCCTCCATTAAGGCAATCCTAAAGTTGTTCACTCAACCTTACATGTAAATTATTAACATTCTTCAGCCAGTACTCTTGAAGTAAATCTAGTCTGTGACCTTCCAATTCGTTAATTTTACTAACATTTTGCTCAGTAATGTACTAGTTAATCTTAGATCTGACCCTTCCTTAGTCACTATATCTTCCTTCACTTTCTGTAACCATACCGCATCTCCATTATGATTGACTGGCTTATCCCAAATATTAGTCCAGAACATTCTCCACTTCAGTACTTTATTCTCCACTATTTATTTAGATGTAAAATCTCTTCTGGTGTGTCAGAAATAATCTATTATTAATATTATTAATCTTAATATTGATGTATTCTTTTCTGATATCAGGAGATCCTGCTTGCTACCGGTATGTCCCAAATCCTTTCTCTTTGCCTAAGTATCTTTTCTCAAGGGAAGAGTTGCATTTTGTGTTTCCTAACTTATTCAGTTTCCAGGCTTCTATTCCTCTCAGATCTTGTCTTAAAGTCTCCACTCTATTTCGTAATCTCTTTTTCCACTTGTGCTCATTTTTAAAAATCTTTCCCTGTGAGATAACTAATCTTCTATTGACTATTGCCCCTCCTGCATTGATCAATAATTTTGTGTCTCCTATATTTGTAGTGTGTATTCTACTGATAGCAGAGTTTACTTTCCTAGTCATTTCAAGTAGATTCCTTCTGTTGGTGCCTTTTAATGCTGGCAATCTGTTTCTTAATTCTTTACTCGTTACTTTTTGCAACTCATCTAAAATCTTCTGATCTTCCTCATTTAAATTACTAAAATCGATGGTGTCAGTTGTCCCTTCCTTATTGTTAGCGCTATTATTTTTTTCTATTCGGTTTTCCATTGGTTTAAGCTATATCTCTCATGTTTTGTTTGTCTTACCTACTGCCTGATCTTTCTTTTCCATTTCTCTTGCGATCTCTTCTATCTCAAATTCTGTCATTCATTTTCTTCTCCTAATAGCATCCACTTTCCCCACCCAATAGCATTAGCTTGATCTACTAATCTCTGCTCAGTAACGGGTTACATCCAGGGTTTCTTCGGAAACTCCACTCATAAACTGAGGTAACGTAACTTTCGTCACCATCGTCACCACTACTATTATTTTTCGACATCTGATAGTTTCAAGCAAATTTCTATTGTATCCTTTTGTTTCACCCTTGTGCTGCTGGGGTGGTCTATGCTGCATTTTGTAGGCGTGATGGGGTATTGTATCATATTATTATTATTATTGTTCAGTAGTTTTATTTTTATAACGTGCTTTCACTTCACTACCGAGCGCAGCTCTGTGCGCCTTGGGTATGTGCTGTGGTTTGCTGTGGTGCTCTTATGTTTACTGTATTGAAAGTGTTTTGCGTAGAATGTGTGCAGTACCCAGTAGTGCAATTTTCTGTATGTTATATATATTTGTAAGTCCTGGTGTTCTTGTTATGTATTTGTCTGAATATTTTTTTATTATACCTAAGGCACCTACTATGATAGGAATTGTTTCTGTTTCTAGATTCCACATTCGAGTTATCTCTATTTCCAGGTCTTTGTATTTTGAATGTTTTTCCATTTCTTTTAGAGAAACGTTGTCATCTGCTGGTATTGATACATCAATT
>NC_068995.1:39042615-39043693 GCF_001194135.2 Octopus bimaculoides | reverse complement strand
GCTTTAGTTTTTCTTTTGCCTCAGATAAGTCTTTTTCTGTAATGCTGTATTTGTACAGTATTTTTGTTTTCTTCTTGTTAATTAGTAGTGTTGATTGTTTACTAATTTCGTTGAGAATCGATAAATCTTTTCTCTTTTTTTAAATTTTGTTCTGGATGTTATTTATCCACAAGGTCTGTTTGGGTGGTAGAACTCTTGTTCGGATGGGTTTGAGTGAGTATTATTATTATTATTATTATTATTATTATTATTATTATTATTATTATTATTATTATTATGGCCACCATAGTACGATATCACGGCAATTTGGTGTTCCGTATGCCGAACAAGTCTTTGTAATCTTTTCAGCTTTCCAGGGGCCCGTCTTTTCATTTCTGACATTACCAGTACATTTCTGACATTCTCTGGATTGCGCAGATGGTATTTTCGTGTAGAAAGATACCTTCTTTTGAGCGGTGGGGTGGGGTGTGTGCATAAATAATTTTTGAATTTTAACTGCTTTCAGCAAAAACATATTTTACTATTTTCTGCAATTTCTAAAGATTGCTGACAAAGAAGCCATCATAATGTTCGCCAAAGCAAAGCGCTTATTGTCGGATAAAATTGAGAATATCAATTTGAAATGGCCTAATCTTGACGTCACCGAGGCTAAAAATGTTTCGTCTCTAAGCAACGTCAAAACTTTCGGTGTCGACAAGGAGTACAGCAACAGCAACAGCATCAGCAGCAGTGCCAGCAATAACAGCAGCAGGAATGATAGCAACAGCAACAACCACAACAACAATAATAACAGCAACAACAATACGAAAGAAATGAGACACAAAAGCGCAAATATCGCCACTGCGTCTTTTGCCTAAGCGGCGAGAAATATGGAAATTTCCCACATAGATGAAGAGGAATTAAAATATACAAGAAAAAAATGTAAAACGAGATGGGAGAAGGGTAGCTCTAAACCCTCAATTCGATGTGTTAGAAAATATCGCAAGACGCACGTTCACATACCGCTATATTAGAATCAAATCTTGGCGGGTGGAAAATGCTTCCGAGAGATATGACAAGACAGCCGTTAAGTCCCCAC
>NC_068995.1:39038314-39042102 GCF_001194135.2 Octopus bimaculoides | reverse complement strand
TATATATATATATATGCATATATACGTACAGGTATGTGCATACCGACATACTTTTTCGTCATGCCACTGATATGGGTGATGTACCGTACCGTACCGAAATATATCATCCACATTCAAAGATACACACACGCACACACACACACAGACATATCCAGACACACACAGACACACACACACGCACAGATTTATGACAAATTCAAATAAAGATTAGTAACCTAAGAGAACATCATCTATGTCTGATCATTTCTATTCGAAATTTGTGTATGGAATGAACAAGCCTTCATTTTCATTTTTTCAAAGCACAAACAGTACGCACGAAAAATTATATACCATCTAAAGCGACGTTCTAATATTTCTAAAAGAACAAAGAATATAAATTGCAAACAATGCTACTCTGCCACTATTTGCTCGAACATAATTAGAACGATTCTAGTATAGAGCACTTTGTTTTATAGACATATATCTGTCGCACTGTTTTAATGACATAGGTGCTTTGTAATTTATTTAATTTCAAGATTTCTGTTATTCTCCAAATGAAGATTAATTTTTCCCCCAGAAGCATTGAAAACATTCATGACAGAGTAATGAAAATTGGATACACCGTACATAAATATTTAAACACTGATGCATTTACATACAATGAACACATAGGTATAATTCACATATAAATACATACTCATACATTTACAGATACAAATACACTTCGAATAGAGTCACTCAAGCACGTAAAAAGCTCAAATACGGAGACACAACATACACAAACATTGAGAGTTGTGAAAAAGAAACTGTTTTCAT
This sequence comes from Octopus bimaculoides, assembly GCF_001194135.2. Classification (NCBI taxonomy): domain Eukaryota; kingdom Metazoa; phylum Mollusca; class Cephalopoda; order Octopoda; family Octopodidae; genus Octopus; species Octopus bimaculoides. Next base: position 39,041,307 of record NC_068995.1, on the reverse strand, counting down.
TTCATGCAAATTTGTAATTTTCGTATTTTGACAGTTTAAACGTAATTAACACCGTTGTATCTTATATGAAGGTGGTATCCCTTTATTCACCAAGGTGTTGAAAGTCATATTTACCTTTTAATTATATTGACCTAACCTTAGAAATATACACAACTAATAGTTTCTTCTTAGATCCCCGGGCACAATAAAGATGCAATGTTAAGCAGTATATATTTGAAATCATTTCCCATTCAACGAGACTTAGAAATCTGAAAGAAAATTTTAAGTTACAGAGCAATAGTTATTGCCGTCGCGGTTTCTATTTATTATGCTACGATTTTATAAATTTCTTTTTCAGTCTTGTCAGTAAAAGAAATCTTCAAATGAATTCAATTAGACAATACGAATGCATTTCCCTAATAACAGGGCACCATAGTTATTTAGCAATAAAAGAAAATATTGTTTCGCCAAAATGATAAAAAAAATGTTGAGGTAGAGATATAGTTAACCCTTCTTTACAATATCTAATTATAATCGTCGTGTTGCTATATATACTAGAATGTCGATTCATTTGGGTTAGTATGTCCTATTAGAGATGACATCTGTCGATTTTTTGAGATAAACGAAACTGACATGTAGGCATTTTAACTGCGTAAACACCGTTATTGTACGTACGTACATAGATGAATACAATATGATTACACACGCGCCCAAACCTACACACTCACACATATATCACAGGCACACACATATGCATGTGAATTTATGTATAAAAATACATACAAATATTTTCTAATTATTCATATATGAGTGAACTGATGCTTACATATTTGCATGTACATACATACATACATGCATACATACATACATACACACAAACTTAAACATATACACATATAGGCACAGGCACAACACATATATGTGAATTTGTGTATGAAAATAGATACAAATATTTTCTAAGTATTCATGTATATATGAACTGATGCTTATATATGTGGCTGTATATATATACATGCATACATAAATTCATACATACGTACGTACATACATACATACATACACCCACGCTCACACACACAAATACTCACAACCATATAGACACACGCACACACACACACACACACACACACACGCACGCACACACACACAAATCCACATATATATATTTGTAAATATGTATTAAAAGATATATGCGCAACTAAAATCAGGCAAGCACAAGAAGCATAAAATATCGAATTTTCCTCCAAGGGAATGTACACGCCACAAGAAATTTACTAAGAATTCACATTGATAACGACATTTTTTTCTAAATTTCATATTTCATATTATCATTGCAAAAACAATAGAAAAATGTACATGCTATGACTTGTCATTGCTTCATTCAAGTACACACTTACATACATACACGTACGTAGACACACACACACACACACACACACACACATACGTACCGACACATACTAATACTTTGAAAGGCAGTTTATGGAGAGCAATCTGACAATGCCAAGTGGTTATCTATGAGAAGAAATTTCTCAATATATATTTTGGCGGAAATATAGAATGGCATGGTTGTGCTGTAAGAAGTTTGCTTCCGAACCACATGCCTCCGGTTTCAGTCTCACTGTGTGATATCTTTTACTATAGAGTCGAGCCGATCAAAGCCTTAGGAATGGATTTGGTAGACAGAAGGTGAAAGAAACCCGTAGTGCTCATGCATTTTGTGTTCAAGTAGATGTTTATTGATATACATACAAACCTAAAAAGTTCAATTGAATTCAGGAAAATAAATTGTTGTAGAAACGAGTATTTATTGTCATTTAGAATTATTTAATGTTCTCTCTCAATCCTGCGTGTTTGCAAATGTTCAAATTGCCTTCCTTAATTTTCCAAACAAAGCTGATAACGTCCAACAATGGATACGACACCATTGCTAAACATTTCATTTGGAATTGCAAGACATTGTATTCCAATTTCATTTTTCAAATCATCACTAGTCACTGGTTTTGCAGCGTAAACATTATCTTTGAGATGTCCCCTTAAAAAATAATCCATTGGCATCAGGTCTGGGGAACGTGCAAGAAATTCAACGCTACCTCTCCTCCTAATCCATTTGTTTGGATTTGTTGCATTGAGGTAAGTCCTTACATCGCAATAAACAATACATTAGTAATCGTCTGTCAAAAAGTGAGTACATCATTTTGCGACACCCTGTATATATATATATATATATATATATATATATATTTATACTCTAAATAACAAACTAAAATCTCTATCTGTGTATGCATAAACTGGGTATATATAAACTACGTGTATTTCCTATTTAGTACTGGGGATGTTTCGTGACTGACCAAGTACTACTGTATTTTACTGCGTTTGGATCCTTCTTGTGCTTGGATAAATTGTAGATGTCGAATTGATCCACTGTTCCTCTATATTGGTCTTTGGCATTTTGGTAGAGTATGGAGGTCTATTTTTTGTCGTCATATCGTCTCAAATAAACATTTAGTCTCTAAGCAATGCTTCTAGATGTCTCACCTGTGTATAACATGTTCTTGTCTTTACAAGAACCATCTATATAAGGAACATAATATCCATAGGCTCTTGTAAAGAGTGGAAATCGAACCGGTGAGTGTGTTAAGTAATGTCACAAAAATTCTGAGACCTTTCCCAGACACAATGAAATATGTTTCAACATAAACATTCTCAAAAAGGATCTTGCAAACCAAAATAAAAACAAATTACACACACACACACACACACACACACACACACACACACACACACACACATATTTATATCCTATATTAAATCTCTGAGCGAGATGTAAATAGTAGCAATAAAGTGTGGCGTCCTATACGGGAGAGTGCTACTGTCGTTTAGAGTCCCAAAACGACATCTCTTCCAGCTGACTAACGACACACATTCTGTGTCTGATTAGTACTTGCGAGGGGAGGCCATCGCTCCCATCGCCAGCACTTACGTGATACACACGGACTCGAGTTGTTTCTGGT
>NC_068995.1:39036983-39038215 GCF_001194135.2 Octopus bimaculoides | reverse complement strand
TATATATATATATATATATATATATGTATGTATATGTATACCAGCTAACATATAACACACAATCTGAATTAATGCACAATGTGCATTCCGAGAGTTGTCGGACTTCTTTAAAGAAAAGACATTTATTATTTTCAATGAAGTACTGACCTTTCATCTCTTTGAAAGTAGAACGTCAATGCAATTTTGTAGGGCGACAACTACTTTGGGAAAGGATCATGGAAGTTATTTAAAATGAAGCTGTTTAAAACTCTTGCTTTATCGTCCTTCATCTTAAGAACAATTGCCATTGAAGTTTCCCCCTGCTTGGAGAACAATCAAATGTGACAGGAGTAACATCCGGAATGTGGGGAGGGTATGGGAGAGTGGCAATGCCCATCTGTGTCAAGGAGTCGCATATCAGGATTTACGTCACTTAGCAACGAGGCAAACTTGTCAATTTCGTGCAAGTTCAGATCTTCATAAATAAATCACTGTACAGTTGCTACATTAACTCCAAACTCTATGCTTGCTGACATTATAGATAGACGGTGATCTTCCAGAAAACTGCGAATGTTTTCAAACAGCTTTAAACCTACTCTCTGTAAGACACCTCTCAGCATCTTGGAACCTCTTTTGCTAGCAAAACATCAATCCTTATGCAGTTTGGAGTCTTTCGTTAGTTTGTGTAACATTCTTGCCCGGGTTAAGTTAAAACAATTGACAAGCAGTGTTTGATAGAGTAAGTTAAATCTGGAATAACACAAGGTGAGAACTCAGATTATTGTATAGTAATAATATACGAAACTTACAATAATATAGGAGACATAAAAATGCTTCTCTTAAAATTACGGAGTACAACTCGTATACACACACACAGACATATGCTCACACATACATAGACATACATCTTCAAATTTAAAAATTGTTGGAAAAAATATTCGGACTTTTCCAATGCGACTGTGCAAAAATAAGACAGCATACAAAATTATAGAAAAGTTTTGGATACATAATGTAACATTATGTATTGCAGTTTTATGCAGAATTGAGGCTTACGATAAAAAGTCTGGTGTGAATTCTTAACAGCTGGAAATATACTTTTTTACTATCTCTGCCTCGAATTGCCTCTTTCAATCTATATGTATGTGTCCGTTCATATATATGAGTGTATATATGTATGCATGTATGTATTGCATGCATGTATATATGTATGTGCTAGATATATATATATATATATATATATATATATATATATA
>NC_068995.1:39032778-39036405 GCF_001194135.2 Octopus bimaculoides | reverse complement strand
TCCGATCTCAGATGTATATACATATATTCATATATAGATAGATAAAAATATATTAAAAATATTAAAGAAGCGTACCAAAAACTTTTTCGCTATGGGATAAACAAAATAAAAATAGGATCCATGTTAAAGCAAATATAATTTGTGCTTGTTAAGCATTCTGCTGTTTTTTCCCGCTGTTACACGACATTAATCCATAAGTTTGCCATATCTATAACGTCTTCATATATCTCCGAAACTTTCCTCCTTGCTTCAGATTTTTTCTTTTGTTCTTTTGTTGCGAGGATGATGTTGCTGTATCACACAGGAATTTTCGAAATATATGCGTAGACGTCATTTTATCGACATTGCGCAAGAGTTTTTTTTTTAATTTTGAAGATTTTATGCATACATGCATACATAAACACATACATACATACATACATACGTACGTACGTACATACTACGGACATAGGTCTCTTATGTATAGAATAGGTCACGATAATGTGACCGAATGTCGAATCTACACCACATTCCTGTGAATTGTACCGCAGGCTTTATTAGCAGCGGTCCTAAAATGTTAATACCTTCCGATGCTGCTTCATGTTGTATACAAATATACAAATGATTCGTAAGAAAAAACTGATTCGGAAATCAAACACACACACACACACACACACACACACACACACACACACACACACTCACACACGCTCACACACACATACATATCTATATAGTTATCTATAATATCTATTATATCATTATGCATTTTTATTCGAACAATTCGAAAGTAGGACATGTTTTTTTTGGGGGGGTTTGTTGTTTTTGTTGTTGTTTGTTTTAAGCCTAGTACTACTTCATTTGGTCCCTTGTGACGAATACGAAGTTATGGGGACATAAACTCGGCATTATAAATTATCAACACACATTAGCACACACAAACACTCACACACATATATATAACACGAGAGATATATACATATATACATTGTGAGTGTGTGTCTGTGTTTGTGTGTTTGTGTATGTGTGTGTGTGTGTGTGTATGTGTATGTGTGTGTGTGTGTGTGTGTACAGGATGATGGCATGCTGATAGCACGTGTATTCACTGCGTCCGGCAAATCTTTAAGAAATTTGCGAAGAAAATCGTTAATACTTCGTGGAAATCAATCTTTATTCTATCACAAGGTAATACCATGCGCTACAAAAACACTGAAACACTAGATAAATTTGTCGTGGAAAAGTTTCAAAATCATGAAGCATGTTTTTTTTTTTTTTACTCACGCGTAGCAAATGAACCGTAATCAAATCAAACATTGCCAAATGTCTGAAACTTCCTTAATTTTATGGTAAACCCTCGATTCTCTTAGAGAGTATGTGGTTTAAAAAAATCATATATATATACAATTTTTTGTCTTTTGGCTATTACGATCTGTCGAAAGTCATCAACATTTTGAGGTAAGAACGTTTATGTTTACCTTAAGCAAATCTGCGTGCGGCATTATTTTCTTATGTATACACAAAGGTGTCTGATTTACATATATGTAGTTTTCCAGGAAAGCAGTAATTGAATACTTAATTAATTATTTAGTTAATTAATTAACTAATTAATTTACTAAACGTGTTTTTATATATAAATCTTCTGAGGCTCTGCGCTTTAAATTTACTTTTCAATCAAGTGAAATTTTACGAAAAGAAGAACATTCTGTTTTTCCTTTACATTTACGATTCCAAATCTTATAAGTCTCTCCCTAATTATACCCTTCGATGTAATCCGCGAATGATTAATTTCACAATTCCTCTCACCCCCGTGTCTCCTATGTTGTACTCCTCTACACACAGCCTCTCTCCAGAAATTTTGGAAGGATTGCTCGATAGGATATACATGGGGGAGGCGCTAGTGTGAGAGGCCCCGCTGTTTTAAATGTGGCGTGAAGGGTCACGTCCGTTCGGAGTGCGAACAGAAAAAGAAAAAAAAAGGATGAAGTCCCTCCCTCAAAAGAAAAAGAACCTGAAAAGAGAAAAGGTAAGGAGTGAGAAGAAAAACAATCAACAAAACAAACAGCAGAGGAAAGAAAGAGACAAGAAGAAAAGACACAAGACATCGCAAAGGGATGGATTTTACCACGGTTACTTACAAGAAGAAAATTCCCACGCCCCAGACCACCTCTCCATACAAAGAAAACAAATACACAAAACACCGACAGACAAAAAAAAATGCATCACACCATCCTCCATTAATACCCATCGCCAAACCCCACAAACGTATTAAAATAAAGATATACATTCTTTGATCATAATATGAAAATGTTAAAAGCAGTTTACAAGAAAGTATTTAAGAAAGTAATCAGAACGGGACTCCAAATTGTATTTTGAGTTCATTAAAAATCATGTTGGTTTGTTAGTATATATATACACAGAAGGAGATATATTTAAGAATTTTCAAAAAACTGTAGAGGAATAACTGACCTGTCTTTCCGACATTTTCTCTTGTGTATAGATAAAGAATGTTTGCTATTTTAAGGGACAGTGTGTGATGTTGGTTGGGGGGCGGGCAAGGAAGAGCAATGTGGAATTAAACGGAGGCTTTTTTTTTGTTTCTGGGCTAGTTTGTCATGGTTCATTGGGATTTGGGACTGGTCTTAGAGGTCAGAATGTTCTTAGTGTCTCTCTCTCTCTCTGTGCACACTCTATGTGTGTGTGTATATATACATGTGTTTATGTTTTATATTTGTTAGGATTGTGTGTGTATATGTGTTCACGTTTGTGTCTGTGTGTATGTGTGTCATTAGAATTCATGAGGGTGCTGTGTGTGTGCCTCTGTGTGGATGTGTTCGTTTGCGTGTGTGTATGTGTGCGTCTGTGTGTGCGTGTGTATGTTTGTGTTTTTTGCGTTGGTGGGGATGTTATTATGGGTGTGTACGTATGTGTGTGTGTGCGCGTGAGTGCGTGTGTGTCTCTGTCTTAGTATGCATGTGTTGTTATAATTGTCCTGGTGGTGTGTGTGTATGTGTGTGATTAGTGTTTGTCAAAGTGTTGTGAGTGCGCATGTGTGCATGTGTTTGTTTACGTGCGTGGTTATGTGAGTGTGTATCTTTGTGTGTTTTGTGTTGTGGGTGTAATGTGTATGTACGTGTGTGTGTGTGTGTACGTGAATGTGTTTCTGTCTCAATATGGTTGTGTTGTTATAATTGTCCTGGTGGTGGTGTGTGTATGTATGTATGTGAGCAACCGTGTGTGTGTGCGTGAGGGTGCATATATATATGTGTGTGTAGTTATGTAAATTTTTTGTAAATTCTTAAATATATCCCCTTCTGTGCGTATATATACTACCAAACAAATATGATTTTTATTGAACTCAAAATACTTTTTGGAGTCCCGTTCTGATTATTTTCTTAAATACTTTCTTTTATACTGTTTTTAGCATTTTTATTATTATTATCAAATGATGTATATCTGTTTTTTAATACTTTTGTAATAACCAGTACTTAACACAACGAAGCTCGTACAAAGCTTTACATTTTACTTCTGACAATCATTTTCTAAAAAAGTGAAAACGGAGAAGTGAATAAACATCTTTAAAATTGCATTTTTAAACTTTCTTTCAAACACACACACACGCACACACACACACACACACACACACACACA
>NC_068995.1:39031221-39032067 GCF_001194135.2 Octopus bimaculoides | reverse complement strand
TATATATATATATATATTGTAAATCTTTGCAAAATGTCACCAGAGATACAGTATTTTATCATTCTTGCCACACATTGGATAGGAGTTCTATAGAAACGAAGATGTTTAAAAACACGCAAGTGCATAGAGTAAAGAAAGTATAGTAAGCAATAAATTATTAATAGTTTATAGATAAAACCTTCCCATTAAATTTAGCGTTTATCACTTTATATTGATCTAAAAATGAGTATACACGACATCTAAGTTAACGATTGGAAAATTGCTTTCAAATACAGGGAGTATATTTATTTAAAACTACTTCAAGACTAAAACTGTTTTTAACTAAATCATAATTTATCAACGCAAACAACATCTTGGGTTGTTATTTGTCTAAATATCTATGCAACGATTTCAATAAAATTACAGCTATAATATTCAAAATGAAACGCTCTAACATTGTTATTCGAATTGAAACAATGGAGTTTCACTTTATTGTTACATACCATTGTAAATTTTTATTTAAGGGCTATTCAAATAATTAATAGAAGAAAGATGTAACAATGCTGTTTTTGAAAGGAAAAACATAACGTGCATTTTCTTTAACTATAAAGGTAAAGCACAAGCTGATTTCAATTTGTAAGGGGAATAAAAAACATGAAGCGATAACACGTTGCTTAGAGCAGAATAAGGTGCAGTAAAAAGAATGTTAAGATGCAACTGAATGTTCCCAATCAATGTAATAGCATTTGCGCTAAAGCAATAAACAATATTCCCTTTTATGAATAGATAACTCTGGAACCTAATTTTGGAACGAAATCAACAATTCTTTTAAAGATATGTATTTTTGGCAATGAAAGTTTCTATCAG
>NC_068995.1:39029933-39031008 GCF_001194135.2 Octopus bimaculoides | reverse complement strand
ATATATATATATATATATATATATATATATATATATATATACTAATGAAGATAGCGGCCTTGGTTTCAGCGGCGTTGGTAGCGTAGGTAGAGCTTCGAAGTAAGAAGGCAGAGGGGGTACAGCGATTTTAAGTGTAAATAAAATGGAGAAAGGAGTATGATACACATATATATGTGCTTGATGTAAGTACTCTAACAGGATATGAATATATGCTAAATGGTTTAAGAGCCATCTGCTGGTTGCCCCGACATTTCATGTCACGGAAAAAATTCAAATATGAATTAGAAGCAGTTCTAGGTAAACAAACTGAGTCGAACACACATACAAGATGTGTGTTTTGTTAGTTCGTCAGTCCGATGGTTGTTTTAGGCGTAAGAGTATATATTCTAAATGCTCTTTGGTGTAAAATCACCCGAAACAAGTCATCGCCAACTGAGACAACTCACATCAAATATTTTCTAAGTGACCGACAAATCGAAACAAAGCCGAAACATCGGTGTCTACCGATCCGAAAAGAAAGGAATTTGACGTGAGTTGTCTCACTTGACTTTGACTTGCTTTCCTGTATTTTCACACCGAGGGCATTGAGAATATATTATTTGATGTCTAAGAGAGGCAGCAGCGCGAGGAACTAACAAATGTGTGTGTGCTTGTGTGTGTGGGTGTAAGTGTGATTGCCTGTGTTACCAGTGTACATATGCGTAACGGTGTACAGGTAAACAGTTTTATGTCCTTTTATGTAAATATTCCATGTGTTTGACGTTAGCATGTTGAAAAAATTTCTTCGTGCTTATACGAATATATATATATATATAAAGTGTAGTATATTGCCACTTAAGTGTGGCTGACCCCTAGGGGTGGATGTTACTGTTGCTTTTAGCCCCAGGAGGACATCTCCTCCAGCTGGCTTATCGACACACGACTGTGTCCTGTTTGCCAAGGGAGTTATCCCTCTCACCACGACCAGCAGCACGAACGTATCCGGATTTCAGGGTTATTTCCCTTCTTCGGCGTTCGACAGCTGATGACCTTGGTGAGAGAGAAAAACCTGGCAAAATCTTATATCTTCTTTTCC
>NC_068995.1:39028293-39029287 GCF_001194135.2 Octopus bimaculoides | reverse complement strand
ATATATATATATATATATATATATAAATGTATATGTATATGCATAAGGAAAAAAATTAGGAAATGGTATTAAAATTGATAATTGATAATTGCTAAACATCAATTATCATTTATTGGTTATAAAAAGAGAAAATCTCATCTGACAGGCATTGTCAGGTTTAATTACTACAATAATAATATTTGTTGTTATTGTAAGTAATTGATTATCCCACTTTAAATAGCGGAACATCATCACCGCGGAAAAGTAAACAAAAAGATAAAAAGGAAAGAGAAAGCGAGTAAGCATACATGTATATGTTTGTGTGCCTGTGATGTTCTCCACCACCATTGCTTGACAACCGATGTTGGTGTGTTCACGTCCCCGTAACCTAGCGATTCGGAGAAAATCCTATAGAATACTACTAGGCTTTAAGGAATAAATTCCTGGGTCGATTTGTTCGACTACAGGGAGTGCTCCAGCATGGCCGCAGTCGAGAGACTGAAACAAGTATAAGAGTAGCTGAAAGTTTCTATAAATTAGAAAATTACAGCTGTGTCCTTCTCTTGTGGAACCTAGTTCCTCACATTTAGAGCTAAGAGTAAAGACTAACTGTTTAAAAGAATCAGTGCTGACAGCAGATTCAGAGGAGTTGAAGCAGATGCTTGCTTAACGAAATTAGAAGGGAATATGCTGTTGCCAAAGGACTACTAGGTTCCGTTTTTGTTTCTTTCAAATATTTTTCATTATTTTCTGTGAGAAGAAACACCCGTACTGAAAGTTAAGAAATTCTGTTTAGGATTTCATATGATACACCACTTTTGCACATGTATAATTCCCTGTTCTTATTCCTTAAGAAATATCTCATTATAAGAGAGGTTTTAAGTACATATTTATATCTATTTATCCGCGTGTACACAGATACACACACACACACACACACATACACACACACACACACATATACACACATATATATATATATATATATATATATATATATATATATATATATATA
>NC_068995.1:39023094-39026541 GCF_001194135.2 Octopus bimaculoides | reverse complement strand
TATACATATATATGTATGTATGTATGTATGCATAACATATTCATGTATTCTTGAATCCAATTCTTCCATTTAGTTGTCGTTCATATCAGCGTAATGAGAGTCGTAATTTGTTGTTATATCGGAAGGCATTGCAAAAGATTAACATCATTATTAATCTAGTTATAGAATATATAATGTATGAGGACGCATTTCGAAATATTTACGTACGCATGCACGCACACACACGCACACACACACACACACATAATTGGAAATAATGAATATATATGCATATGTATATAAATAGACATACGTATATATACATATACTCGCTTTAGACATTTGACTGCGGTCGTGCTGCAGCGCCACTTCTAGTGGATAAACTTCACCCCAGAACTTATTTGTTGCAAGCCTAATACTTATTCCATCTGTCTCTTTCGCCGAACTGTTAAGTTACAAGGACGCAGCAACGTCGATAGCCAGGCGATGCTGGAGGGACAAACACAGACACACTAATACACACAGAGACACACTAATACACACACAGACACACTAATACACACACAGACACACAAATGCACATACACAAACTCACACGCATATACACTGTTATTATTAAAGCTGCAGAAATATCACAAAAATATCACAGCAATGTGCTACTTAGATTGTCACGTTCCCGTTCGTCGGAAAGCGTAGATTTAGAATGTATAAAATAATTTCTCAATCTAAACAGTCTAACGACGGGAACGTGTAGCTCTGTTAGGTTGTTTCACATGAAATGTATTTGAAATGTAACAAAGATATGTTTCAGAAGTGTTAGTGAACTGATTTATTTAATCAAAGTATGATGCATGTTCATTTATGACGTTTACCCAAGGTTTCAGCATGCCATATATTCCATCCTTAAAAAAAAAATCCTGTTTTGTTGCGATAAAATATCCGAATGCTTCAATACCTCTTCTCTACTTAAGAATGTTTAATTGCTTATGAAAAGCCCAACAGGATAGATATCAGGGGAATAGTGAGGATGTTGCACAACCTCATAATTCAGGATTTGCAAATTCTGGACCGTAGCTTGAGGAGTGTGAGGACGTGCATTGTCGCAGAGCAAAATTAGGCCATCTGTATTCACTAGATTAGGTTGCTTCTTTTTCAAATTCCCATGCATACAATAAATTTCCTGGCAATACGATGTTTTTGTTACTGTTTTACCTTGTTACAAAAATGAGTAATGAATAACTCCCTTCGCAGACCACCATACAGTGACCGCTAACTTTTTAAGGTGCAATGGTGGGTTTGGGTAGTGTTTAGTTGACACTCCTGCATCTAATCAGTGTCCTGCTCTCCTGCTGTTGTCAAAGCGTGTCCATTTCTCATCACAAGTAATGATTTGATGCAAAAATGGTCTTTTTCCTGTCGAGAAAGCAATAAGGAGTACACTTCAAGCGGTTTTTTTTTTCAAATCACGTTCAGTTGATGTAGAACAAACGTGTCTGCTTTCTTGAATTTTTTAATTTTAACAGGTGTCCAAAAACAGTTGTGCGACTTGTTTGAAGTGCTGATGAAAGTTTTCCAACCTTTGTTCTCAGATTTTGTTCAACCAAGGCATTTAATCCAGCATCCCGAATAACTGATTTTGCCTACACCTTGGTTTATTTTCAAGGCTATCATCTCCTGAACAAGAGCTTTAGAACCATTTCTGAGCAGTTCTGATGTCAACATAACCATTACCAAAGCCCACTTGATATTCCATAGAGCTTCTTTGGCACAGTGTCCCACTTTATATTTACAAGAAAATCACTCAACATAGTTTGGTCATTATCATTTTCATAAGATCTATGGCTACGAATTTTGTATACCAATATTGTTGGGAAAGAAAAAGAGTCAAGGTTAAATGCAAAGTATACATAATTGAGTTTTTCTATGACTAAAATAACAAGTAACTAAATATGCGACACTTCATGTGGATCAACCTAAAAGCAGTTTTTCTCATATTTTTTGGCAGCTTTAATCATAATAATAATAATAATAATAATAATAATAATAATAATAATAATAATACTAAGCACGTTATAAAAATAAAACTACTGAACAACAACAATAATAATAATAAAGCATATTACTCTACCTCCGGTAATCGAGTAATATGTATATGTATATATACTGGGGTTGGGCAAAATAATAGAAACACCTTAACAGTTCAAACAAATCTGTTTTAATATGGGGTTGGACCGCCTTTGGCAGTAAGTACAGCTTGTATTCTACGAGCTATTGACTTGTAAAAAGTTTGAATTATTTCCAAAGGAATTTTTGTCCATTCTTCAGCTAAAACAGTCTCCAGTTTTTGTAGTGACGATGGTAGAGGATACCGAATCTTTGATTGCTTTTTTAAAATGCACCATAAATGTTCAATAATAATAAAATGTGGTGACTGTGGTGGCCAGATAAGATGTTCAACGTCACTAGAATGTTCCTTGCCTTGTGTGAAATGGTGCATTATCATTTAGCTGTGTGAAACGGTGCATTATCATCCTGAAAGATTGCGTTTCCCACCGGGAATAGTTGCAGAACCATAGGATGAATTTGATCAGATAAAACGCTTAAATAGTCTTCACTATTAATTCTGCCATGAATAAAAATCATTGGGCCGGCAAATTTCCAAGATATATTTGGAAGGCAGTCTGGATCAAATGCTTCTTTTCGCTGTCTCAGCATGTATACGCGGCCTGTGGTTGGGAATAAGGTAAAGGATGATACGTCTGGGAAAATAACATTCTTCCACTGCTCTAGAGATATATTCTGTAGGTTTTACTCCACTCTAAACGCTTTGCAATGTTTGTGTTTGAAAGTAGTGATTTTCTGATTGCAGGCCTCCTGTGAAATCTAGATTTGTGTAGCTCCCAGTGAACAGTTTTTGTGGAAACTGGATTCTCGTGATGGTCATTGAGTTCTGCAGTAATTTTGGGAACAGTACATTTGTGATCCTTTCTGAATCCTATCTGAAAGTTTTGGTTTTCTTCCGGAGTTTTGTTTCGACGAAATTTTTCCCTCTTTCTCAAAGGCTGTCAATACTTTCGAGACAGTTCTTCTTGATACACCAAACATTTCGGTTGTTTTCGTTACGCTATCTCCTGCCATACGAACAGCAACAATTTAACGACTTTGAACGTCAGATAGATCTGTAATTTTCATGAATTTTAATTCCCCTTTTCTGATGATATCTGAAAAGAAACACAATTTAAATAAAACATAAAACAACACCAATAATAAATGAAAAAAAATAAATAAACAAGCTTTTGACGGATCTATAGATATTTAAAAATTATAATGCTATGATGCTAGGTGTTGCCATTATTTTATTCAACCTTCACCCACACTCTGTCGCTGTCTCTGTCTCTGTCTGTCTGTCTCTCTCTCTCTCTGTATATATATATATATATATATATATATATATATATATATATATAT
>NC_068995.1:39019192-39022929 GCF_001194135.2 Octopus bimaculoides | reverse complement strand
AGAATATGGAATATACAATATATGATATAAAAATGGATGGTACAATGAAATAAAGTACTGAATGTCTTATTGAATATATGGAATATGTCTTATTGAATATATGAAATATTGAGTGTTCAATATAAAGGATTAAATATATAAAGGCGAATACGTATTTTCTATACCTTGTGGTATTTCATCATAGCCGGTATGACAGACTTTAAATAAAACATAAAAAACAGACAGAGTTGGAACTCTTTTAAACAAAATAATATATATATATATATATACATAGAGAAACACACACTTATACATATAAATTTATACATTTTCAATTTACTCTATTACGCCACATGTAAAGGATTGTAACGCTCTCTCTATTTTGGATTAGGTTGCATGCGATTTCAGAAGACATCACAAAATACTAGTTGGTCAGGAGTTCACAGAGTATTAGAAATCATCCAATGTGCTTCGGTGGCATTTTTTGTCTCAGATCGGTATTGATCTTAAAGATGAATTTATATATTTTCTCCTATATTGTCAGCAGTTTATGGATTGTGTATGTGTTTAGTAGTTGTGTGTTTGTGTGTGTGTATGTGTTTGTGTGCGTGTGTATGTGTGTGTGGGTATGTGTGTGTATGCGTACGCGCGTGATTGTGTTTGTGCAACATGAAATTTGAAGCACAAGGAAAATATTTATTTCGGCGAAAGTTTGGTATCAGTATTCCATAAAACCGCCCATAACTTGCTTTGTGGGGAATCTGCAGAAAAGTTTTACGAATTTGTGTGCTACGCAAAGGAATTCATAGGATTACGCGAATTTAAAAACAGAAAATTATACTGGCTTCACTCACAACTTCTAAAATATTTCTTGCGTCTGGAGATTTTGGTGAAAAAATTTGTTCGTATAATCATATGTATTCCCATGCGTAGAACACAAATTTGCGGTACCCAATTATCGCGCTTTATCACTTAACCAATCTTCTGCAGATTGCGTGAGAGCGTTGCAATACCGACGCCAAGTGCTTGGAGACATTTCTCTGACATTTTTATCTGTTTTTTTCAAAAATCGCTTTCAAGTATTCATTGCCAAGACTGCATGACCGTCCTCTACCTTCTTCCTCTTCAAGGCTATCATGACTACTACGGAATTTCTGAAACTACCTTCGTACTATGCACTCACTTATGGACCTCTCTCCCTACGCTCTGTTGATATTGGCAGCAGTTTGGGAGTCATTGTGCCCACGCTTGAACTCATGCAAGAAAAGTATGCGAAAATTCTTTCTTGTTATGTTCATAATTAAGAGCGCTTATACTTCAAGAATGCTTTTTGTCTGAAATAAGTAGAAAAATATTCAAGAGCATACATTAATTATCACATATGCCAAAATTCACCTAAATTATAATTAAAGCACTATGATAAAATTGCGTTTCAAAGCACAACACATAGAGCGAACATTATTTTAGGAACAAACTAATACATACATAAACAGAGAGAGAAAGACAGACAGACAGACATACAGAAATAGAGAGAGAATGGGAATGAGGGAGAAATGTAGATAGCTAGATAGTTTGAGGTAAACAGTAAAACTAGAGCACAATACATGAAAAAATATAATTATTTTAATGAGAGGACATATACAAATCTTTGATACACGTCATGAATGAATAAGGCCACGCAGTAAATATTTTGCTAAATAGTTAAGAAGCTTTCTTTCGAGCTACTACTGTGGCATTTTAAACACATATTTTGTGTAGAGTCAAATACTCCCATACAAACTGAGAGTAGTTAGTTAGACGGAAACTATAAAATGATGTTAAGTGCAATTATGTGGAATGTTTAGCCATATTTGTAAATGTTATTTAGCAATATATGTATATGTTGTATGAAAATAAGATGCAAAGTGTTTGGTTGAAGCGTATTAATAAAAGATAAGCTTCCACAATGCTGAATTTGTGCTACACAGCAACGATAACAAAAATTAAGCATGTCCAAACAATAATTCGAAGCTGAAAGTCTATTTGGAATCAAATGTATGTTTTGTTTCTTGTCTTCATTTTATATTATTTGTTTTGTGCATATGTTTTATTCTTGTAATTTATCTTTCATGAATTCTACGTAATGTTGCCATTATTTTTGCTCACATCAATAGTCATTCTTTATTATTGATATTTCGTGTCATTTTGTCTTTGGTTTGGAAGATAGCTCCGGGCTAACTCTATATGCGTGACACTGTTTCTGTCATGACATCGTCTTTGTGTGCTAATACATTCAGGCACGCAATCGTGAATAAATTTGTGTGTACCAATGTTGCAATTCATTCGAGCGCGATTGTATTAGTGATAACTTATTGTGAGAAATCAATTGATAATATTTCTTTCTCTTTTCATATGCATTTCTTTTTCCCGTTATCGCTCATTTTTTTTAGATATATGTCAATCTTAAAATTTTTATTAAATCCAAAACGTAGAAAATTTAAAAGACAATGAGGAAGAATTAATACATTCAAAGTTTATTTCTACTTATTATTTTTATGCATAAGTTTCTATTCGTATAATTAAATTAAAAACGACACATACAAAATCTCAAGTGAAAATATTTCTTGTGTAAACACATTCAGTAAAGAATTACCGTAATAAAATGTTATCAAACATTTTCTAAGGATTAACTAATGAAAGCGGTCGGTCAGTTGCCAATAGCCACATTGAAATTCGTGTGAAAATGTATACTTGCAAATTCCATATTATTAGTACAAATAAAAGTCTATGATCAATTATTTTAGAAACAGAATAAATATATTTTTTTTCACTGAAATATAGCTATATATTCGAACAAGAAAGCATTATTTGAATAAAGCCATAAAATTTGGAATTAATATAATACATTTTACATTTGTACATATTTTTATCTAGCATTTTACACATGCTTCGAAGTTTAAGGGCTACACCGAAAATGAGGATGCCAACTGAATAACTGAATCGAAATCATAATTAGATTTTATGAGTAAGCATGTGTGCTATTCCCATAGTGCTATCATACAGTATGTTTGGCTACAGAAGGGAGGACTCCTTCGATAATCACAGGTCTAATCCTATCTAACATGGGCAAACCACACATGATTTCAGAGAAAAAAAAAGAGAGCCTGAAAGAGAGGAAGTGGGAGAAAGAGAGTGAGTATACAATGGAAAAAAGGAGTATTGACATGTACACTATTTCTCTACCACGAAGTGATAAGTGGCAAGTTCAAATCTACAGTAGCTGAGGTTAGGGTGTAGATGGCAGAAGAAAGACCGACTGCAAATTATTGCATGTGTTCAAAAGATCCAATCCACTGAAATTCTCTTACATAAGGTATGTTAAGCCAAACATACCCAAGAAAACTGATGGCATCTTGTCTTTCTTTGTCGTATGTATGTATTTATAAGGCCCACGTATTTCTTCTTCGAAACTGTTTCCTTAGTGGATATAGAGTCCACAGTGGCCTCATAAATGATGATTTCGGACATGCAAGCTCCATTTAGCGGGCACAAATCTTTATCTCTACATGAACAGCTTGTTTCATTTTGTGGTTTTTGTGTTTTGTGTGCGATTATATTTTTTTTAAATAGCAGTGGAGCTGAAACTGATTTTTAAGTTATGTCTGTTGAAGATCTTTCTATAACTATGATTGACTGGAAAGTGTCTATCTATCAGTGCCAAGAAGTAATTGCCTAAATTAAAGGTCAGGTCACTTCGGATGAGTAGTGTGTGTGTGTGT
>NC_068995.1:39018628-39019182 GCF_001194135.2 Octopus bimaculoides | reverse complement strand
GGGGGTGAACCAGATAGTTTTCCTATTTCTATGTTTTCTTTTCTTTATTACTGGACTGGTTGCAGGTGTATTGGTTATTTCCTCGTTAAAACCACTATCTTTTAGAGCCTTATTATATACTGGGGCAACGCTATTAAAAATGTCCCTATCAGAGGAGAGGCTACACATTCTTTTACTAATGGTTTTAACTAAATTTTTAAACACTATGGGAGATGGCAAGAACCCACATTGATATCACGAAGTCTATCGTTGAGCTTCCTATAAGGTTTATAAATATTCTTATTTAGATCTAGGGATACATGTAGGTAATTGACAACCGTCAGGTTGGTGCCTATAGTTATACTAAGACCGAAGGTTTACATCAAATGAATGATATCCTTTCTAAACCGATTCCCTGCTGGTCCATTGGTATTAGCGGTTAAAGGTAGGGCATCATCTTTGTAAATTGCAAAGTGTACGTCAAATAAATAAAAATCCGTAAATGTATAACCATCCAGATCTCTGAATATGTTACTATTTTTTCTAATATAGATATGCATATATATATATATATA
>NC_068995.1:39018057-39018489 GCF_001194135.2 Octopus bimaculoides | reverse complement strand
GTGTGTGTGTGTGTGTGTGTGTGTGTGTGTGTGTGCAATTCGCACCATTGCACAGTATCAGAATATTCGAATTCAATCAAATATAACAAACTACTACAATTCGTACTTTGCCTATCGGTATAACTGAGATAAAGAAAGACATACTTATTTGAAATGATGTCTATTTGTATAAGTTATAGTAATGCAGTCAATGCAAAAATTATATTTTCAATTGGTTCCACTTCTTTAGTACAAATGTACACATACATTCATATATACGCACGTAAATACATACCTACATGCATTCATCCATCCACTTATCCATTCATCAACACATACATACATACATACATTCATACATACATACATACATACATGCATACATACATACATACATACATACATATATAAACAGTCCTAGAAATTTCACACTGCCTTGGCTGTGTTGTCTCA
>NC_068995.1:39013757-39018047 GCF_001194135.2 Octopus bimaculoides | reverse complement strand
ATATGTGTGTGTGTGTGTGTGTGTGTGTGTGTGTGTGCGTGTGTGTATACACACACATACATATATATGTATGTATGTATGTATGTATGTACTTACATACGTACATACATACATCCCCACAGTTTTCGAGAAAGAATTTCACTCACAAAGCATACGGATTCAATCACAAAAGCACGGAATTTAGTTGAAGGCAATTGACTTAGACGCTACAGGGTAAGACTGAAGCTGAATTCACTGTATTGGAAGAAATCAGAGTCAAGCACACTGACATTATTGCAATTCAAGCAATGAAAATATTTTATCTATACGAATTATTCTAAAAAGAAAATAGTTGCTTGTGCCGATGGTTGATCAATATGAGTGGGCGGGGGATAATCTATTGATAAGTTAAAATGTATTTTCTGTATTTTTGAGTCACCGATGTGATTAATTACATAAATATTATTCTGCAATATTTACATTCCCTATATTTAATCGAAGGAATTTTCTATTGACAAGAAAAGATAATGTCAACAGATACTCCACAGTCAAAACATACCTAAATGTTGCTATACAGCTATATTACATGTAGTTCTCATTACATTTCTTTGCGTACTTCCATTTATTATTTCCTTTTAACTTGAAATAAAATGTTAGTGTGAATTTCTTGGATAATCTGATATAAATCGATAATAGTGATGTTTGAAGAAATTTGAAAAAATCTTACACAGTTACACACATATGCACACCTCTGCACATATTCACACGTGTATATATTAGCTATTATATATGTTAGCAGTACTGAAAAGCAATGACAATCAACATGAAATATACGAGAAATATATTTAGTCATTTAAAATATAATCTTCATTGTTAGCGTTAACATTTTCTCTTACCAAAGCCATTTTTGTGATTTCTTAGAAAAACAGAAACAGGTTCTTTAGGAGAAGAAACCGTTTGGATTGTCGTTTTCACAGTATCCTAACTTCTCAGTGTTTTATTCTTGGCAAATAGGTAATGTGACCTGAATGAGTAAAAGTTCTGATGGTGCTAAGTCTGCTGAAAGGGGGTGGCGAGTTAAATCTTCCCATTCCAAAGAATTTATCTTTTCTTGGGTTAATTTTTTTTTTCTTGTAGCCTTGCACTGTCATTTTGCATGATGACAACCTCTAAGCACAAGAGATACTAATTCACTATCTCACTACACTATCCCATTCCGTTTGATATGATCTTGCACAGTGGAGAAAATTCTATTTCACCTCTGGGATAATTCACCTAACCTTCGACGTAGATCCTTGATTGCTGTTTTCTCTGCATCGTTATTGAGAATAGTTATTCTACACTCCAAAGATATGTATGCGTGCGTGCGTGCGTGCGTGCGTGCGTGTGTGTCTGTGTATGTGTATGTGTGTGTGTATGTGTGTGTGCGTGTGTGTGCGTGTGTGTGTGTGTGTACGTGCGTCGAGCGTGCGCATGCGAATGCGTGTACTACTACGAGTTCGTGTTCGGATATGGTGCTTGGATCAAAAATACCAACTGTATACTGATGTCAAAAATGGGCTATTCCTAATGCGGAGATCGTTTAAGGAATTGCTTTTATAGTGAGCTGTTATTTTATGTACTTCCTATATTTTGGCTACGAAAAAAACCATCAGTTGAACAATCAGACATCAAGAGCCATATGGTTTCTGCAGGTGTTCTAAATTTATAAATTATTTTGAGCAAAAAAATTGGGACTAGTGTAAAACTAGAGTAAAGGTGGGAAGTTCGTACATTTGTTGGTCGGTTTACACTAAAGTGTTACTAGAATTGCCCTGTGAACAGTGCTTTACATGAACTGTCCTATGAGCTAAAAATGTTAAAGTATGAGGTATGAGGTATGAGTAACTTTTGTGTACCATAAATTACCAGAACCTTCTTACTAATACCTTTGCAACAAGTCCTCAAATATTATCAAGGTATAATATTCTGCGAAATTATGTCCCGTTGGCCACAGGATCAACTGCTCAGAGAAATTTATAAGATTGAATTTCTCCATGAGACCAACGTCTGTCTCTTTTCCACTACATAAAAAAATAACATATTATGCATGTTACAGCTCCTTGCTAAGGACCTGAAAGAATGGAAATAATTGAAAACAGCATTTTGCTACAGGTCATCGTTCTAATTATTGTGCTGGGACATGTGGTACCCCGACCGTTGGTAATGTGGCTCGAGATTTCATACACTACACGTAACAAATAAAGTTTATGAACACAATAGGTTGGCGACATCAGAGACGCATGTTTCTTCTATGTGTGGAGTTCGTGTGTTGTATATATTCAATGTTTACGTTCGGAGAATGAAACTATCCTTGTGAGGTTGGTGGCGTGGGTTGTGGATCCTCTTTGAAATGTCTGAGTTTTGAAATACGAGATGTGTATACGGGCGAGAGGGTTTTCTTCCCTAATATCTATGATGTTATCTCTTCGTTGTATGTTATTTCGATTTTCAGTGATACAGAGCTCGTATTTGGAACTCGTCCCCTGTATATTCATGCTTTAGCAATGATACTCCATGCTATGTGGGTGTTGTTTACTACTCCTTCTATCAATGTCTCTACCAAATTTTTGTCAACTCGTGGGCCGGGTGCAGGTATATATCCTGTATCCACTTTGTATAAAAGATACCTAAACATAAAACATAGTCAAGTGAGACAACCCACATGGAACTTTATTTATATATTCTGGCCTATCTATCTATCTATCTATCTATCTATCTATCTATCTATCTATCTATCTATCTATCTATCTATCTATCTATCTAGGTCTGTCTCTGTCTCTGTCTCTCTGTATATATATATATATATATATATCGCCTGAAAATTGCAGTATCGTAAATTTGAGTCTCGTGACAAACATTCACTCTCTGTACACTGCATACATACATGTGCTTGCGCGTGTGTATGTGGGCTTATGCCTGTGCTTGTGTGTGTGTGTGTGTGTGTGCAATTAATTCCTTAATACGAGTGAACCCAATGTGACAAAATTTAACAGATAATTCTTTCTTTTTTCATCACGCTGTGAGCGGAATTGTTACTAAGACACATTTTTCTTTCTTTTTTTTTTTACATAAGTTGGAATAAATATCCTTTGTCCACATAAATATTACTTGCTCATAGCGATATGTACTATGTAATTTACTAGCAGTGCACGCACCGAAAAAAATGTTAATTATGAATTTAATAGAGTTCTATATTCAGATTTTAGTTAATTTGAAACACAGGGCAAACCATGAATATAATAATATTATTTAGTTCATTTGACAGTGATAGGCAAACAGTTGTTGCTCTACAACATCTATCCGTCGTGAGTAAGAAAATCGAGCGTAAGTGGGATAAAAAGAAAAAAAATAGATAACTAGCTAGCTAGATAGATATATAGTTAGAGAGAGACACAGGGAAAAAGAGAGAAAGAAAGAAGAAGAAGCAGAGAGAGAAAGAGAGATAGATTGAGACAGATCCAATATCAGTAATGTATATTAATTAAGGTACATCTAAAATGAATAGTATACCTAGCTCAACTGATTATCTATATTAATCCATGCTGGCAACGTGACCTAATTATACATAAATTAAGAGAGAGAAAGATTCTACGCAGTTTTTTAGGATTATTTCAGATGCTTGCTAAAAACACTTCTGTATACAAATTTTATATAACATACAGATAGATACACTACCTATAAAATAAGTATTTAATCTTTCTAATATTCGCTCTACTTTATTTTTTATCATCGTCGTAGCATTTTCCTTTACATTCGTTGGCCGTCTCCCATTGCTGTTACTGTTTTTCTTCCTTCTCGATGTATTTTGCTTCGTAATATTTGCAATTTGCTCTGCAATTCTTGCCTATAAACCTCGGGGAGAAAAGAGAAAAATCATCCAAATAATTTGCTGAGTACTTAATCAGACTGTGGTGTGAAAAAAAAAATATAATAACTTTGTAATTACGCTACAAAATTATACTATTATAACTTTTAACATATTTTGATGGAGTGTCAAAGTAAGATGAAATTTTTCACATACACGTTTTCTACTCTTGCCTCTCACTCTTTCTCTCTCTATCTCTCTCTCTCTCTCTCACTCTCTCTCTCTCACTCTCTATCTATCAATCTCTCTCTCTATCTATCTCTCTTTCTCTCCACACTCTGCCGCTTACGTATTTCCATATTCGCTCTCTTTAATTCCATAATAAATTTCGCTTTCATTGTGTATATACATACATATATATATATATATATACACAGACACACATATGTATATATATATATATA
>NC_068995.1:39007686-39012934 GCF_001194135.2 Octopus bimaculoides | reverse complement strand
TAAATTTCGCTTTCATTGTGTATATACATACATATATATATATATATATACCATAAAATTATTGCAAATATGAACAAACTTTAATAATACCAATACATAGCAAGATATATAGTAATGAAGTAATGAATTCTTATATGTATGTATGTATGTATACATATACGCACACATATTTCAGAGCTTCAGGTGAGAATGTAGAATACACAGTCGTCCGTGCGCTTGCACTCCCTACCACCACCACATACACACATACATTATACGCGCGCGAGCTTGTGTGCATATATGGCGCAATATGATCGAATGGTTGAGAAGTTTGCTCCAAGAGTTCTGAATCAGATCTGACTGCCTATCACCTTGGGTAGATACCGTTTTGTATAGCTTGGGGTCAACCCATGTCTCTTACGTAAAACCGGGGTGGCGGAAGCTACAATGAATCCTGTCGCGTGTCCATATAAATGAACAAGTACGGAACTGTCTGAATGATTCATCCTACTTAGATCACACCTGCCTGCGGAATAATCAGTCACTTAAATATTAATTCAATGAACAGACCATTGAATAATTTGTCGTAATCGGATTTCTATGTGTGTAAATACTTTCGAGTATATCTGAAAAAGAAAAGAGAGTTACTCGATTTTTAAAGTGATTGAATTTGAAACGACACGCTTTGTGACTCTGTTTCTAAAAGAGTACCACTTCCACTCAACTGTATACTAATAACACAACCAACAAATTCTACCCTGCTCATTGATGGTATCCGTAAGCGTAATCGATACATAGGTGCGCTATTGTACCTATTCGACACATCAAGTGTGCCCTTAAACCTATTCGACACATCAAGTGTGCCCTTAAACCTATCCAACATTTAGGGCTACCCTTAAATCATTTAACACAATCACCTGACTGGCCCTTGTGTGCATTTAGCAGAGTCCGGTCTGAAGCAACTATTCGGGTTTGATTTAAAGCCTTTGAAAAATTCCACTTTTCTATATACAAACTTTTAATATCCTGAAAAATCTCGTCTGTGTGTGGTGGGGGTGGGGGTCTCGAAATATACAAATCTCAGAATGCTGCTGTGTCTACGGTGTTTCGCTCAATGAACAGGGCTTACCTCTCTTGGTTCTATTTTTCAAAGTACAGCATGCAAAAACTCCAGTGTTCGTTTTCTTGGATTCAGAAATAGAGGTCAATATTAATCTTATATCCTTATACAGTCTAAAGCCTACAATAGGCAGCTGAGGAAATATGTGTTTCAAACGAGGATATTTTTTGGCCACATGCTGGTAATTTTTATGCAACACTTTTGAAATGCCAGCGAAATTTAGTTGATCACTAAAAAAATTCCGTCATCTACTGTATTGTGTTTGTTATAATTATGCGCGAAGACTTGCTTATTTTTGCTAATCTTAGCTATTTCATTTACCATTCCCTTTAATCGCAATTCACTGTAAACGCGTTTGACATAAACATGTACGAAAACATATGCATGTTTCCAGTAATCTCTTACGTCAGTACAAATCCATTTTAGCCAAAATAATTGGGATTTCGGATTTGACCGAATTATATGATGTGGATGATCAGAGCGACGGTGGAGATAAATGTGGGATGACGTGAAGCTTGCAAAGTAACTCTGTCACTATTCTGCCTCCAGAAAACTTAACTTTTGTGCCCAAAAATTCAACGCTAGTTTTTTAAAAAACTACACGTAAATTTTATGTTGAACTTAAAGACATAGTTTTTAGCATAAGCGTCACAGAAATGCAAGAAGTCAATTAAACTATCCTGTAAATATTCCCTGATGAAAAAGACGTCATCAATGAACCGTAACGAAAGTATTAGTTCATAACCATGAAAAAATTTGAATGTCTTCAGTGACTGTCTCGAATGTCGTCATGAAGACATTAGCGAAATTAACTGCTGTGGAAGTAACCATGGCGCAACCCGAAGTCTGGTGGTAAAATCTTTGTCCAAAGTTCACTGTGATACTTTGTAGCACAAATATCAATAATCTAAAGAGAAAATTTAGTGTAATGCTTTTGTTTGACCGCTTTTCGTAGGCATGCATGAATGGTTCTACCCCTTCAACGCGGTCAATATTGGGTTTTAAGAAGAAACATCCATGGTTACCAAAGAACTGTTCTCGACATGGTCTCGTTGCTTAAAGAAGCTGTTGATGTTAGACATAAAATCAAAAGTATCCCGATTAAAGGAACTTGATCTTTTTGCGACAGGGAGTAGAAAGCCATGTAGATATTTCGAAATCTTGTCATTACGTGGTAGAAAGCACGAAACACAATATGATTTATGTTGGTTGTGCAATAGAACGATTAAACAAAAGATGATGTGTCTCTTATTTCTGAGAGAGAGAGAGAGAGAGAGAGAGAGAGAGAGAGAGAGAGAGAGAGAGAGAGAGAGAGAGAGAGAGAGAGAGAGAGAGAGAGAGAGAGAGAGAGAGAGAGAGAGAGAGAGTGCAGTTATCCTGAGTTGTTTGGGGGAAACCAAGTGATCAGGTTCCCAGAACGCATGAGTTCTCAATGAAGATCGTTTCAAAGATATATTTCGGAGTCAGGCTCCTATATTTGTGCAATTTCCTTTCCTCTGCGCTACGAACAGCGATATGACGTTAACGTGATATGAATTGTTTAGACTTTCATTGTATCTATACTTGTTTCCGCTATCTCTTAACAACCACTGTCAGATTGTTTACGCCTCCGTAACTAAGTTGCTCGGTTAAAGGAAAAAGATGGGATGAGTAGCGGACAATAGAAAATAAGTTCTGGAGTCTTCAAGACAATGTCGCAACATAGATGCTCTCCAACGATTGAAAGATATAGAAGATAAAGATGAAAGAAATTTTCTTAAGTGAAATTAATTAAAAGCACTACAACTCAGTCAATTATAATGAGTAGTTTTAATATACGCATTATGCTTGTATTAAATATTCTCATAATTATTGACTTGATTATTAAGTATTTTATGATTCTAGAATTTATTAGAATTTATTTTTAAAATAATTTTAGAAATAATCATTAAGAATATTATCAACATCGGAACTTGAAAGAGTAAGTTAATTCCAAAGAGATTTAAAGTCAATTTGCTGAAAGATGTAACGAAACAATTTAAGCACTCTGCAGATTGTGCAATGTACCAGATCAATTAACTTCACTGCATTAAGTGCTAAATAAAATGAATATATAAATATATATTGAAATGAGTATCTACTTACTAAATCTGATGGCAACCACGCGTTGAGCAATAAGTAACATGAGCTGTATATAGGTAAGTTCATTCAATATACATTTCAAATTAGTGTTGTGTCATTGAGAGGTCAGAAATATAAAAGAAATATTGGTTGTACAATCAATAAAGTAGTAGTAGTAGTAGTCTAACGATGTATATCAAGTTATTTTGTTATTGTGTTTACGAGCCTCTTCGCGAATTATTATTGGACCAATTTGTTAAATAGACTCCCTTGATCTCTCTGTGATTTTATCACATTTGATGAATCTCGCACTAAACTATCCAATGCGGCTTTTAGTTCTATAGCTTTTATGGGAATAGTGCGGACTTTTTGGTTTCGTACCTCGGTTGCAAATGAAAGGAAATCTCTCGAAAATTTGGCAAGGTAGATTACCTTGCAATTCCTACAATGTAAGATCGTTTCATTTTGAAATAATGCATCGTAATATTATGTAGTATAATATAGAAAGGTAACAGGAAACATTCTCCAGTTCATGTAATTTCCATCCATTCCAGTTACAATAAATTTTACACACACTCTAGTATATTACTTCGAACAGTTTGATAATAGCAGTAACAAATATTTATGTTTCCAATAATTTAGTACTTCTTTCTAGATAAGAACTGCCTGGTTATAGTATAATATCTGTGAATCTAAATAAGAGCCTAAAACATACGTTTAACTCACATTTCTGTTGACATTGACTATATTGCTTTCCCAGCATATATTTTATATATAAGAACTGTTACTGTTTATAAACCTATCTACATAAAAAAATATTCAGAAATGAACATGAAAGGTTGGTTCTCTGTAGTAATACAATAATATATAAATACATACGAATATATCTGTTGATGGTTTTTTTTTACATAAATATATTTACTGATAGTTATTTTACACAATACATTTTCAGAATGTAGTCTACAGAATATATTTCATAATGGTATTTTACAGCAAAGTAAATCTGGAACGTGTTCAACGGCGATGTGCATTATATATGAAATTTTGCTTTAATTTACACTGCATATTTACAAGGTAAGCGGTTTTTATAATGCTTCATTCATTCCTACAGAATATGGATTTCACGTGCCACTTATTTTAAACCATGTGGTGATTTTTAAAAAAAAAAATCCATTACCAAACCAGGAGATTGTTAACAATTTATCAAGGCAAAAACGACGAATCGTTTTAAAACTTTAATCTAAGTCAGTTAACAACCTAAAACATGTTGCAATGAATGCAAATACTGAAAAAATAATAAAATGAAAAAAAAAAGCATTGTTAAATGTAATTCCACATTTATTAACAACTATTCAATAATAGCAGAATGATTTTTACAAATCTTGCCACTTAATGCCAATATTCTACAACCTTCATGGTCATCTCAGTGTTGACTTAAGAGTGATTCTGTAAAATGTATATCATACATAACATTGCTAACTAGATTACATTCCAGAACATGAAAAAATGTGAAATGTACAAATATACACATTAAATGAAGAAACCATATCCCTATAATAGAAAGTATGCATAACCGACACACACACATATATATATATATATATGTATACATACATACACACACGCATATAAGTTTGTGTGTGTACGCGTGTGTGTGAAAGCACGTACCTTAGTGGTTAGGGCGTTCAACTCACGATCGTAAGATCATACGTTCAATTCCCGACGATACGTTCTGACCTTGATCATGACTCTTCATTTCCCGTTGCTCCACTCCACTCAGCTGAGAAAAATGAGTAGTACGTGTATTTCAAATGGCCGGCCTTGTCACACTCTGTGTCACGCTGAAACTGCCTGAGACATACGTTAATAAGGGTACACGTGTCTGTGGAGTGCTCAGCCACTTGCACGATAATTTCACGAGCAAGCTCTCCGTTGATCAAAACAACTAGAACCCTCGTCGTCCAAGTGAGTTTATGTTCACGTTTTTGATGTGACTCTCTACTCTATATGGTTGTTCCATTTTGTATGTGTATGTATATATATATATAT
>NC_068995.1:38992090-39007500 GCF_001194135.2 Octopus bimaculoides | reverse complement strand
TACACATACACATACAAAATAGGACAACCAGATAGACGATAAAAAGAAAACAAGGACGGGTCATTCGGAGTTTTCTTTCCCCAATCGAGTTCCAGGTAATCTTAGCAATTTCGGCTGGTTATATTCGAGATTACTTCAATCTGGCGAGCCCCAAGGAAAACTTAAGCTAAGAGCATTAGATTCCTTGGAAGAAAGCGACAAATGTATACGAAAACAAGGACGAAAAAAAACGAAGGTTACACAAATACAAATAACACGACATAACAACAGGTGTATTTCGACTAAGCAAGAATTAAATTAAACTGGCGTGTGTGAAAGTAGTCTTGCGGCAGGGATACAAGATTTCACAGGCATAGGGAAGAACATAGATGTAGCACAGTCAGCGGCCGAACCAAGAAAGTGAGGTCGGGCTTGGCCGAACAGCCGTCACGTGGAGAGAGAAGAGTGAGAGAGAGAGGTAGCGGCAGAGGGACAGAAGAATGAAGGAGGGGTGATAAAAATGACAGGGACATAGTGAAGTGGAAGGAGGAGAGAAAGTGAGCATGAAGAGAAGAGAATGAAATGTGAGAGAGGAGGAACGAAAGAAGGAAAGAAAATTTGTACTATAGCAGATGATCCAAATAATCAAAATACCAGGAGCATACGACTTATATAATTCAAAGGATTTCTATTCAAGAAAGCCCATTTTGCCATCATTTTGAGTGACAGCTGTAACCAACACGATAAGACATATAGACTTTTAAAATATAGAGGGGGTACATTCAGTTATTTGCCAAAGTTGCTTAAAGTAGTCAGACGCCATTGCTCCTGAAACTACTGTCACAAGCTATTCTAACCTGTTCTCTCAAGTAATTATATGAAGAAACATTTGAGCGAAAAGTGCAATAATACAACATCAAGTGTTGAAAACATCAAAAAAATGAACTCTCAAAGCATTCGGTGAAACCTTCAGTTTCTGTAGTCAGTTAAGCCTACTCTCAAGGCTCTGAAGTAGTGTTAACTTTTATTTGTATTCTTTTAACTTGCTTTCATAATCTTTCATCTGGACATCCGAAAAAGCATATATTTTTAATTTTTGGTCGGGAAACATGGAATACTTTTTTACTGCCTTTAGTTTTCAAAATATTTATTTGATTCTTGAAACGCTGAACCTTTTTTGCGAGATCGACTGTAATTTTCTTCTCCCATCATCTACCAAAGGCAAACGTCAGAGAAGTTGCATTAATGTTCTAGCCGAGATTAATACATTTTAATAATTACTTTAATGAATGCTGTAATAATTTAGCATGATAGCTTGTCTAAATCTTGCTAGTTAACTGCCATTTTGAATGTATTGTAGCACGAAAAATCAAATGGTCCACAACATATTCACAAATTTTTAAACAGCTATGTATGATTTTTTTTTTCACGTATGAAGTATTTGCTAGAAAATATGCTCATGGAGTATGGCAGTAAATAAAAAGCATCTAAAATAATTGGAATCTTATGTCAATGTTCTAACGCATTTAAATCTGCTTCAGCAAATACTGAAGTTTGGAATAGAAACAATTTATACTATATGATTGTATGTTAAAAGCACTATGTCTATAAGTGATGACGAGGTAGATATAATGTTGATCTGTTACTCATCGTGGTCAAGGTTTTAAATGCTTTGAAGCGCGATCTGCCATAGAATTGAAACAATTTTGCATTACCAATTCTATATTTTTTTCAAGGAAGTTGATTTCAGGTTCTATTCTAAGCTCTTGTCAAATCGCCTTCCTTAAAATAGAAGAATAGTTTCTATTGTTGTGTGGGTTAATTAGATTTTAACATTTTCGCTTTATTTGTTCACGTTAGTGTTTCAAAAGGTAATTCGCATAAGATTAGATTTATGGTGTCAATTTAAATTACTGACCGTTAAATCGAAAGACAACGTTGTGCTCCTATTGTTGAATAGAAATGCTATTTCTTTGTTCGTATTTCCGTTTCTGGCTTTCTCATCTTCAGTCATTTTAAATAAGGTATTTTGCAAAGGATAAAATTGATCATTGCTTTACTTAAAATTAATACTAAATGTTCATTAATCCATCAATCGCAAACCCCAATGTTACCTCAAAAGTATATACTTTCTAACATATTTCGATAATTAAAATTTCGAAAAGAATGTTCTAAGAATTTTGAAAACCTAATGCTTCTGCATTCTGTGAAAGGAGAACACTTATCTAATCACACCAGTCAATAATATGTAATACCTAATTAAAATACATTTCGGCCACATTTAACCACTTGCAACCATAGTTTAGATACTTTATACAAACAATTGTTATAAAACGTATATCAAATACCTCTACTTATTTTCCAGTTGTCCTTTGTTTATGTACATTAGAAACAGGATGATGAAACAATCAATCCAATTTCTAATAGCTGAGTTGTTGAGTTATTATACTTACATTTCTAAAGTACTTAAGTTTAGAGAATTCTAGATTCAATATCATATCTGACACAATACATAGTTGATTTGAAACGTTCGCGAGCCACGGTTTTGACCTCATTGATATATATAATATCGCGATACTTCATGTAAGTGATTCATATTTCAGTGGAAGTTAAATTTCTTGCCTCACACGTAATTAAGGATTACAATCATGTTCTCGCCCGCCCAGTGTATCTTTGTATTTGTTACCCATGTGTGTTTATTTGTGTCTGGGTATAAGTATGAGTATGGACAAGAATGAATTGCGTAGGCGGGCGAAATTTATAGCTCTCATATAATACTACTGCTTATATTATCGACACTTACAGGCTTGCAGAACAAACCTAAATACTTAATCACATTTAATATATCAAGAGCTATTAACTGACTCACTGCCCTTACAATACTGGTATACTGCTAAGCAGTCTTCTTCTTCTTCTTCTTCTTCTTCTTCTTCTTCTTCTTCTTCTTCTTCTTCTTCTTCTTCTTCTATGATCGATAAAATAAGTACCGATAATATGATGAAAATCGATTTAATCATCAGTTACATCTAAAATATCTGGTCTTGAGTCATCGAGTAGAAATCTATATTCGTATTGCTTTCTCTACTCAAATCTATATAGTATTTAATCTTGTCCTTCTATGTTCCCACTCAAAATTCTGCTATTATCGATATCTTCCTGTGAATGATCTAGAAAAACCGCTATTATCAAAAGCAAGCGTTCATCTAATCGACTTCCTTGCAACAAATTGACCTTCTACATAAGGAACAGAAATCAATTTCAATAATTTCTTTGCTTGCCTCAAGGGCATCAGGAATACTTAACTTTATTACGATACAACGTTATTCATTTTAGAGCTTAAAGGCGAATTGGCAAGTGCTAAGGCAAGTAGAAACATCTGCTGATTGGTATCTTCGGTTTTGTGTTTCAAATCTCATTTATATTTATGAATAAAATTAAACAAATCACATATGAATGTAAAATATTCGAAATAACATCAGGGCCAAAAATTGAACTAGCCAATCAGCTTTTCTCTACTCAATATTTGCACTGTCCTAATGAAGATGCGCCATTAAGAAAATACGTTCATCTTTCCTGAAATTAGAAATAAAGAAATTCGTAATTGAATATTTTATTTTATCTCTTTACTTGAATATATTCCAATCATTCGTATGATTTTTATATTCACATTTGTAACATGCTCAGTAAATTAACAAGGAATCTTGATGGGATTCCGAATCTGTTCTGAGTTGCTCGAACTACAAATCATTTGCAACAGGGATGTTCCTGTCGTAATTTGAAATCTAATAAAACCTTTTATTGGGTAAAATACACGACTGGGTATGTGGCAAGAATATACAAATACTGTTTCCCTTTTGTAAACTTAGTAGTAAATGTCAAAAAATTCGTAATTAATTAATTTTGAGTTAAGTATACGACAAGGTTTACATTCGTTATCGAAAATAATTTCATATTCGCGTCTGAATTTGTTCAGAAAGAATTGCTGTTAGATTGTTTTATTACCAATTTAATACACTTTGTAGCAATGAATATTCCAATGCACCTATACTTAACGTAAGAAACAGCAACTTTCAGCAGTGAACTGTATATATAAGGTTGTGCAGAGGGTAAGATTTCATAAATTGTACGATGCCCAGCAAGCGTGGCATGACTGAAAATGCTTTTAGCATATTGGTACATCCCTGGCCAATAAACGAGATACTTAAAATACTACTCAACATATTTGAAAGCACCTTCCATGGAAAAAAGCGACTCAAT
The DNA here is from genome assembly GCF_001194135.2 of Octopus bimaculoides. NCBI lineage: Eukaryota > Metazoa > Mollusca > Cephalopoda > Octopoda > Octopodidae > Octopus > Octopus bimaculoides. Next base: position 39,003,264 of record NC_068995.1, on the reverse strand, counting down.
GTTGCTGGCTGACATAAGCCACTAACATTGTTGATTGTTTTCTAAGACTAGATAAAAAACTGTTTTTTTTTATTAACGACCAATAAATTAAGGAAAGCAGCTCCATATAAATTCAGAATGCAGGAATAAGGAAAAATAAGTCAGGAAGTTACATGGAACCTTCGTTACTCACTCTGTAGTATTGAACCTTTCGAGATTAAGCATTATAAATTTATGTGAATTACTCCCTGGTCAATATAATTTTGAGTCGAACACACGACCGATCACGCTAGGTTTCCTGATCGACTGGGGATCGACCATAAAATATATCGATCCATCTGTAGTGTGTATCCGCCTATAAGAACCCGACGCATAATTCTTAATCTTTATGCAGCTGTGAATTCTATGGGGTGGATTTTGACATTTCGTACAAGCTTTTTCTTTCTTTTAGATAAATGTGGCAATACTGATTACACTAAGTATGAGTGTGAATCGTTTACCAGTCTTTACTATGCCACTTGTGCTTGATGTTGATATTTTCTTCTGTGCCTGAGTAGTGGTTAAACTAAGAGTAATGACATGTTGTATTTGATAGTCTTTGGTCTTGCTGGCCAGAAGAAAATCTTTACCCTTAAATATATTTTGTTTAACTAGACTTGCATGCAATTCATGCAAGGTTGGGGTTGTTTAACAGAGCTGTATCTAGAACATTTGTAGGATGCGTGTGTCACGTAATCTGTAAATGAAACCGTGTAAATACTTTGAAGAAATCTGAGAAGACTGTATAGACGCGTTTAAAGGACAAACTGAGATGGTGAGAGGTATCTCTGAACGTCAAAGAGAAACAAGCTGATAGATACAAGATAGAAAGCCTGGGAGTCGGAGGTGAGTTACGTTGTGATCATTAATAGATTTTGAACGCAGTATGTATTAGGTGATAACTAAAAGATACAATATTCTAATATGAGATTCGAAAGATTTATCGCACATTAAGAGACGTGAGTAATATTTCATCAATTATCTTGATTTAATTAGACAAAGCTAGAAAGAACTTGGATATCTGATAATCTAAATTCTGGCAAATGTGAGAAGATAGGAAATGAATATAAATGCAGTTATAAGTGAAATGATAGCAAATAAACAAAATACAGAATCTAATTGCATGATTGTGACGCGAGAGAACAATTTAATTATTCCATAAGTAATATCTAATAAAAAAAATAATATCAAGGGAAGATTTTTCACAAATAAAGAGAAAAAACTTGTCGAATTGCAAACAGCATCAGCGGCTTTAGTTCCATTAAATTTTCTAGAGATAGATAACAAAAACATATGGGTTAATATAAGTACTCGTTTAAAAGAACACAAAATAATTTCAAGCACGCAATATTGGCGCCAAAAATGGAAAAAATTGATAAGTTACAGATATGAAATATTTATATGAAAATGTGTTGCATTCCATGCAAAAACATGTAAGTGCGAAGTTTGAACGAAATTTTAAGGGTTCTGCCAACATGGAAAAGCCTCTGTTAATTATTTAATAATAATACAAAACTAAAAAGCTGCAATATTATTATCAGTCCTAATATACTTGATGCACGTTCAAACAAGGGAACAAGCTACTCACTGCGTGAGGTGTCTTTCGACTAAGGACGAACTAAACTAAGCTGGAGTGTGTGTGGAGTGAAGCCTTACGACAGGATTATAAGAGATGAAAATGGGAAGGCATATAAAAAAATGCTACAGGCATGGAAGTCGAACCAAAAAAGAAAGGTCAGGCTTGACGGAATATCGCTCACGTGGAAAGAGAGGAGAGAGAGGGGACAGATGGTTTGAAGAATTAGAGAAGTACGAGAGGAAAGGAAAGGGACATACAGAAATGTACAAGTGAGGTAAAAGAGGAAGGAACGTTATAAGAATCAAGGGAAGCCCAAGAAATGATATATATATAAGCACCCACGTACCGTATTAAGGCTTTAAAAGAATAAATCCACATTAAATACTAAGGTACTACTAAACAGTAATATGCATGGAAAGGAAAATTAATTCTGAGTAATACACATGAAATATTAGTATGGAAATGAAAAATAATAGATAAAGTTAACAAATCGGACAGTGCATAAAACATTATGTTAGAAATGAAGCCTGTCGTTAGCAATCTACCTCAGACAATATTCCATTCTGGGATAGAAATGTTAGGTTTTTAAGAAAATGCATATTACGCTCTTAGGCCTTCATTATCCTGCATATTTCCCTTCGCTTCTTTTCTCCACTGTTAAGAGAGTAAAACAGAAAAGAAAAGAAATTATCGTATATAATCCCTATGCGTTTTTAATGAATATAGTCCAGCCAATTTCAGGATCCCCAGTTATGTTGTTCTGTGGTGCTCATAAGATGGGGGAAGTAACGTTCTCTACCACTCCTAACATATTTAACTGAAAACAAAAACAAATGAATATAAGGAAATATTTCATATGCTCACTAAATCATAGGAAAGAAACCACTAAAAAAAATAACAAAACATTATAAACCCTGGCTGTTTCTCTCCCCGTAAAAGGAACCTCCACGCTTTTAAAAAAAATTCTCACTAAACTCTCTTTCTCTGAAATTAAATGTAGGTGGCAGCATCAACAGCCGCCAATCAGATTTCCCTCCTATAAATTAAAAGCTTCTATCAAAATTCCATGTTAATTTAGTGTCTCTACCTGTCTTCCACATGATTGTATTTATAGTAGCATATTTCCATCCACTCTTATTTGCGAATACTGTTCACACGTAATTCAACATTTTCGACGCCCACATAACTTCAAGTTAACCATTTTCCCATAATCATCACTTCCTAGTCGCTCTTCCAACTGTATCCTGTTAACTCTTCCGCCAGTAATTGTTTTACTAATTAACCTCCATCATCACCATACTGCACTGTCCAAAGAACTATTAGGCATACACTCATACAATTATACTCTTTCTCATACAGTATTTTCTTGATTTGTTTTTAAAGCTTTATTTCTCTCTCATTTTCTGTCTTGTATATTCGCAGCACTATTTCAAACTTACAAGTCTAAAACAAAAGTCTGTCATCGTCGAAGTACAAGAGATTTATTTTATCTCTACGGTACCCATCTTAAGAAAATCACATTTATAGACAATTATTGATTTATCAAACACATAACAAAAAAAAACAAAAGGAAAAAGGAAAGAAAAGCAATTCTATTCAAATCTACCGTAAGATAAGACATGTCAAACCTGTAGTATAATTTCTACAGAATAAAATTTGTTCTGTTAAAGAGACGCCATGATGACAATTGCTCCTGGCCTACAGTCTTGAGTACTAACATTTTTACCTACTTTTACCCGCTTTTTCTTATTTTTTTTCTTTATTTTTCATGATATTTTATCTTAGAAGCAATTCTTGAAAGGAAATACAGTAATTTTTACATTATCATCTGACTTTTTTCTGCAACTCAACTTATCGATCTTCGATGAATGTTAGAGAATGTTAATGCTAGTAACGAATGATACTAAAAATCCGTATTTACCTTCGACATATTGTTAATGTTATTGTTTAACCCAAGGTCACCTCCTTTTGCCAGCACATCTATAATGTAGAACTGTTGATCCAGTGTTCACTTATTGATTCGTTTACCCTGTTTTTTTTGTTTTTTTTTCTAACATGATATTTTATGTTGAATGGGAGATTACGGTGTCATACGGCATGCACGCACATACTTTCGTGACAGAGGATTTTATATATTTTATACTGACACCTCAATTCTTAGTGTGGTATTTCGCTTAAATATACACAATGCCATTATTTATAAAAGGTTCACTTGACATTATAAAATTTCTGAAAGTCTTGATAATCAATTATCTGCAATCTGAAGGTTCTTCGACCTTCAATATCTCCTCAAAAAAGAAGAAAGGAAAACGTCAGAAAATACACAATCCGGTTTCTTTTTAGCCTATTTTTTAATCCTAGCGGTGCCATGCGGTACCGAAAAAAAGGGTATACAACAAAAATTATAACAACTACAGGAACAATAATTTCCATGGAACATATATTGAATATGTTAGGAATGGTCCTTGCCTCAATGTATGATGCAACAGTTTAGAATCTGTACGACCATGGGAGAGTGAGCATGTGTGCTTGTCAGTTAATGTGAAAAACATCCTATGCTGCGAAAATGACTTCTCTAAACAGGCAAGTAACTATTTGTTTTCACATTCAGGAATATGGTCAAAATATCTTATATTTTATTAGAATAATATCTAAATACTTTGTTATAGATAGGAATAAATGAAAATAATACATAAGATCTATTGCACTGACGTTTGTTGTGTTGAATTATTTTACGGTGTCATTTGGCACCGCTAGGAAATACTCAGTAGAACGTGTTATTTCCTACATTGTGTTTTTTTTTTCCTTGGAACATGTACTTTCAACTATGGAAGCATAGTTTTCTCTTTCTATACTATCTGCGAAGGGCGTTATGTTTTTGCCGAAGTTGGTTTGTCCATCGGGCAGATATGGATGAATTTTGGAAATGTTCAGGAAATGTTCAAAATAAGATAAGAAACATATGATCAGATGTTGGAGGTGATCCGATGTAAACCCAACTATGGGGGTGGGGACAGGCATGCTGCTTGGCGGAGGTCTACACTTTCTAAGTGCTATTATTCTTTTACTCTTTTTCTTGACATAGTCATTTGACTGCAGCCATGCTAGAGCGCCGCCTTTAGTCGAGCAAATCAACCGCAGGACTTATTCTTTGTGAGCCTGGTACTTATTTCAGAAAACATGAACTGTTTTTGAATGAAATGTTGTGTATTCTTGAAGAGAAAGTTGAGGGCCCATATGATATTTTCATTGTACAACGGGAGGTTACTAACATGACAGATTAGGACATGTGGAAACATGAAGCTGATACCCTTCAACACTCTCATCATCTCTCAAGCAACCAACTTCGCATCCCAGCAGAACTGCAATCACCAAGTACGAAAACAAAAGATAATGAAGTGACGCAGAAACAAAGTACTCCTGGAACGGGAAACGAAAGAAAACAAGGCACAATTGTTTAGAAAAAGGCCGAAACATAAGTGATGCTCTCCATTTTCTCTGAGCGTAACTTTTCAAAATATAGGGATTTTAGTGAAGTGGAATTATTTGAGCTAGTCTATGACAATGATATATTGAGCACTCAATGAGGGAAATGACAAAATACTGCTTGAAGAACTGGACTAATATAAATATATCCTTGAATGAATTCAAAGTGTTCCTTGCAATTCTCATAGTTTCAAGATATAATCAATTACCTCGTCGCTATATGTATGGGTCGCATACATAAGATACGTTCGATGAGGCTATCAGCAATGTTATGAGACGCGACCGGTTGGATGCTATGATGCGTTGTCTCCACTTCAATGCTGCAGATGATATAAATAAAAGTGATGAATTTGTAAAACTGCGACTGCTCAGTCTCATTTACAAAATAAATTTATGGAACATTTTGTTCCAACATCAGGTATTTCACATGATGCAGCAAGTAATCTAATCGCAATAAACCTACAAAATCTGTTCTCAAAATTCGCCTGCAGGATATCTAATAGACTTTGATCCCTATCAAGGTAAGACCTACTGTAGAAATGCAGAATTAGAATCGATTTCTGGAAAGTGTTCATCAACAGTACTTCATTTACTGGATACCAACACTGATGAAAAAAAACACCTTCCTTATCATGTATATTTTGATAACTTGTTCACATGAGTTCCACTTATAAATCAACTCAAAATTTGGGATACAATGGTACTAGTACAGTGAGAGCAACCAGATTAGATGCTTCATGTCCTATTTCGTCTGTACGCTGTTTTGATAAAAGCAAATGAGTCTCCTCAGAGACTATCACCGGAGTCCTGGAATCCAATGATACAAATATCACCAGATGGAAGGATAACGCTTTTGTGACAGTGGAATCCATCATTCATGGGAAACCAAACACATAGAGTACCAATTCCTTGGCAGTATATAATTACAATAAGAATATGGTAGGAACCTATCAGATGGACCAAAACATCAACGTAAATAAATTGGACTTTTAAATTCTTCATTGTAAACATTTCAACCTCTATTCTGTGATATTGACATTCTGCATTTCCGTCAACACCACCAATTCAATAAAAAAATGAAAAACACCCCCTCCCCCAAAGGACTGTTTTCAGGTAGATTTTCTGTTTCATAATATAATAAAAATTTGAATTGCTCTAGATTACATGTATAAGTGCCACAATGGCCGAGCATTCGACATAAATTCTGGTAGTTAAACATGGAAAATATTTCCTTTTTACCTTTAAAATTATATTCTTTATAACTGTCTTTATAAGATTCAGATCTTATAGTTGAAGCAATATTGCGTCCATTGATAACAATTCATTTAGAACCTGAGGAGTAACTGCTTTACTTTACGGTTGCTGTTATGCCACCAATTTATTAGTTTTCGTCCTCCATGAAAGGATAGAATGAAGAATAATAATGAATCGATTTTACTGTTTTCTACTCCGAGCCTTTCAAATGACAAATGTTTTTCAAGTATTGCAAACCAATGTCAACCAGCGTAAAATGGTCTTCGACTATTGAGGAAACTGAAGGTCATATAGATACAAAACATTACGTGTTCTGTATGTGAACTCATGTTTAGTGAACTGCAAGACTTGAACTTAAAACAGAATACATATAGGGCCTATATGATGGCCTGTATATTTTTATATGAATTACAGAATAGAGAAGAAATATGGAATGAGTATAAATATTTTGGGCAAATTCATAACATAAATGGTACTAGAGGACCCCGGGAATCCACTGCAATGGACACTTCCATGTTTCGTTTGCAGTATAAATGTGGCGTAATTCACATTAAATTAGGGAAACTACTCGTAAAATAGCAAATCATATATAAAGTGCACTCTGAACTATCAAAACGATACATGACTATATTCCAAGAAAATATGTGATATACAGGGCTATATTCCGAATTTCATAAATTTTTATTACAGTAGAATGAAATTTTTCTGCTCTAAGAAAAATGAAAATCCAAAGAAATCAAATACATCTTGAACGTTAAATCAACATTTGCATTTGTGGTCTCCTTGGTTTTATACAATTTGACAAAAATATGTGATATACTGCCTTTGGAATTATATACCTGTTAAATCGAGGAACAACACTAAATCACAAAGGAATTACATATTTATATACATATTGTAAGTGGTGGGAAAATAGGATAGATCGATAGATAGCAGTTCTGAATTTTATTGACATTATTAGATTTACGTTCTGAGTTAAAATGCCACCGTGATCGACGTTACATTTTACCCTTGCGGACATGATAAAATAAGTACAGGTCAAGCATTGGGTCAACCTAGGACTTACCCTAAAGATTCTGGATACGTACAATTGTTATTGAGGTGGTGAGATAGTAGGAACATTACCGCATCTGACAAAATGCTTAACGTGCTATTTTCACTTTGAAGTGCCACAGAGGTCAACTTTGCGTTTCATGAAATCGCAGTCGATAAAATACGAACCAACTGAACACTTTAGTCAAGGTAAGCGACTTATTGCATCTTCCGAGATTGGTGGCTTTTCCCAAAATTTCAAACCATTATTAAGGGGTCAGATTCATTACCATGCTGGACCATATTATAATCAGCATTTTGTTCGTCTTGGCGTTCTGAGATCAAATTCCTTCGAGGTTGACTTTACATTTCATCCTTTCGGCGAGGATAAATTAAGTACCAATTTTAGTTCAGGTGTCTTTACTAGGAAAGAGGCAGACTTGTTAGTGCGTCGGATAAAATCTTTAACGGCATTTGTACGGACGTCTTACGTACTTATCTCACATCTTACAAAGGTCAACGTTGTCTTTCAATTCCCGGTTGATAAAATAAATATCTATTCTATTCTGGTGTCCATATAATCATCCTCTCCTTCTCTTGTCAATTATTGGTCTTGTACCAAACAACTAGAGAAAATTAATACTCACTTTAGGAGACCGGCGAGATGGCTGTAACGGTAGCGCATAGAAATGTACATGACATTTTTTAGCTGCCCTTGTGAAAAAATCAGGTGCGCGGTACTAATAAAAAAAGACAGCGGATGAATAGGACCATGAGAGCGTCAGCCAAAAATGCCTAGCGATATTCCTTCCGATTCTGAGTTCAAATTCTGCTGGGGTCGAATTCGACTGTCATCCTGTTGAGATCGATAAGATAAATTATTATCTACTACTTGGGGTGAATGTAGTAAACCTATACACATCCACTAAAAATCGCAATGTTTGCGAAATATGTCAAATTATTATTAGTGTTATTAACGAATTTGCTTTTGCGGTGCGAAATAGCTAATGTAGATGTCGATACAACGTAAAAGATTTATGATAAATAAAGCAACTCCTGTACACTCGATTCCAGACAGACTCATCCATTAAACTGAATGGCTTATAAATCTAAGCAACAAAATACACAGTGTTTACTGTGAATTTAGTTACACAGAAATTCATGGTTAAGAAGAATAAAAATACATATAAGTATCCGGTTAGCAGAAATCAAGACGGGTTAAACAAGTTATTATGGAGACACGATGTTATTTACTTCAAATTCAGATTTATCTATCCTGTGGGGATAAAAAATATTTGTAAAGTTCAGTGAAAGTATATTATAGTGAATATTGTTATAGCTCATTCATTTTTCTTTAGATTGTAATAAACTTGCTATGTAAATGAAAGATGGCTGCTTAGCGATCCATAGACAGAATAAATAAAGAATAAAATTTTAAAAATATTACCCGTGTGTGAGTTCTTTTGAATCTAGTTCTTTCTCATGAGTATCCTTAAATAACGTTTTATTCCAAACCGAATATCTAAGTTTAAAATAAGTAACACACTTGTTTTCTTCTCTAATGGTATGATGCAAATCCTGTTACTTCAAATTCACATACAAATGTTTCTACATATCGCTGCATGTATGCCTTCATGGTCGAGTAGCTCACCACACAAACACCGCCAGTAGCACGGTTTCAGATTTCGTCCTACTGAAAGTAACTTGAGCAATTGTCCTGTGTCATAAGCCTCAGTTAACCAATGACATTTCATCGAATTTGGTTGCCGAAATGTCTGTGGAATCCGGCCATAAACACATACAGGTTGCGATGGGTACATCGTTGCCATTTTATGTTTTTAATTTCATGCAGGTGCGTTGTTTCTTTTTGATTTTGTTGACTACACATTCCACCTAGTGTCAGTTGGGCACCGTCTGTAAGAAAAACAGCAAAATGACGCAATTCACTATACCAGAAATTGTGGAAACGATAGGTTGTATTACTTTTCATTCGCGGCGAAAGCTCCAATACGAACATTTCAGAGTGTTTGGGTGTCAATCTGAGGACATGTACATAAAGTGATAAAAATCAAATATCCGGTCAACATCCTGATGTTTGGTGTGATCACTAGTGTTGGTGACATTATGCTTCCAGTCATCTCCACACACGACCTCAGACTCAACACGGGAGTGCCTAGAGGAGGTTGTGCTGCCCTGCTTCAACAGAGTGGTTGCTGGAAAGCCCTATGTGCTGCAACAGACTCTGAACCATGCCACCCAGGCAGGAGAACACACCCATGGCTGTCAGACAATTTCTGCGACCTCATCACCTTTAACATCTGGCCACCTAACTCCCAAGACTAACACATCCCGTTGATTATTGTGTGGGAGCAGTTGGTGCAAGAGACCAACAAAACTCCTTGTAAGATCAATGATGAACTAATTTATCATTATGGCAGCATTTAACTAAGAGGTCGTCCAGAGGAGTTGTTGGATATTCCAAAGTTTTATGGAGGCTGTGGTCGAAGACATTGGCGATATTAATGAATACATTTATTCTTGTAATGTAATTCTGGTAAATATATCTGTTAAAATTGAGATTTCAGTGTTATTTTCATTTCTTCGCAATTTAGATGACAATATATTCATCATGTTTTAATGAGGTTAATGATTCTACACTTGACTGTTGCATCTATATTGTTTTATTAAGTTACCGGTACAACATTTTGCAAGCCTTATCCTAGCATAGCATGTATTGGCTTTGAGTAAACTTCCAGGACCCTGCTAGATTAGTATGATTATTTCCACTTGCCATCTACAAGGACGTCATTTATGTCTTTGAACCCGCCGAATGGATAACTTTCTTAGTAGCAGTAGTACCACCACCGCCGCCGCTACTACTACTACTACTACTACTACTACTACTACTACTACTACTACCACCACCACAACTACTACTACTACTACTACTACTACTACTACTACTACTACTACTACTACTACTACTACTACTACTATCGATAATAGGTTAATGTTTTCTAAGTTCTTATATTTGGAATTATAATAGAATCATATGAATTAGCTATTTTGAGGGTAATTAATCTCGATCAAAATGGATTTAGTTATAGCGTACACTAATCGGCATCTTGAAATATCCAATTAGCCATTAGGAAATATTTGTCATTAGCTGTTTAATAATGACTATCGCTAGAAAATATATTGATGCAATTTTTCATGCACTAACAAACATTTTGCTCTAAAACGTACAACTTATTACCATGAATGATCCCCTACTGAAGGAGTCAGATATCAAAACAGCCACGCATACCATTAAAGTTAATAATGATGCTAGTTACCATATAGTGATATATAGTCTATACTTTGCTCATAAATGTGTGAACTTCTTTGTATCTTCGTCAATCAATTACTGAATAGTTTTCGAAATTTACTATATGTTCTATGCAGAGATGTTGAGTTCCTTATTCCTTACAAATTATTCCACAACTCTAGGATAATTTCCGAAATAGTATATATTTGGATTATTTCCAGATAAACTGGGATGTCAAATATGTTCCCGCTGTTTTCAAAAATTTTGGAATTTATTGCGTTTGTTAAATTTTGGAATCTCTTTTTTTTTTTCCGAGAATTCTACTTTTGAATCATTTTTGCATCTTTGTGTTTTTTTTTTCCTACTTAATTTTATTTTCTAGTTTTTTTTTTTCTAGTTAATTTTATTTTCTACTTAATTTTATTTTGTTTATTTTCAAATCATTAAAATGGAATGTCAAGTTAAGAAAAACGAGCATTTTTGACACCTCCTTTTTGC
>NC_068995.1:38982365-38991885 GCF_001194135.2 Octopus bimaculoides | reverse complement strand
CACAGACGTACCGCGTACCTGCCGTCCACTTGAGTTCGATGAAGAGCGATTAAACGAACTTTTTCACGAAAATTCTTGTCAAACGACAAGGGAACTGACAGAGAAAATGGAATGCTCACACACTGCTATGGATAAGCTTCTTCCTTTGAAGGGAAAGGTTCAGAAGTATGGAGCATGTGTTCCGCATGCTTTAAGTGACAACAACAAAAATCAACGAGCCACAATCTCCGCTCGTTTGCTTGCTCGTTACCCCTCAACTCATGGACACAAGCAAAGATTTCTTTACCGAATCGTTACAAGCGACGAAAAACGGTGCCTGTACATCAATATGAAGCAGCGTAAGGAATGGCTTAGCCCCGGTAAACAAGCGACATCGCCCATGAAACAAGATCTTCATCCGCGTAAAACGATGTTGTGCGTATGGTGGGACTCAGAAAGGAATATCCATTACGAACTGCTTGAACGGAACCAAACGGGCAACGCGGAATTCTATGTTGAACAGATGGCACAACGCAACACGGCTATCCAAGAGAAAAGACCTAATCAGCAGCATGGAGTTCTTCTGCTGCACGACAACGCCCGCCCTCATATCGCCAATATGACCAAGGAAGACATTAAAACGCATGGCTGGGAAGTGTTGCTGCTCTCCTGATTTGGCACCAACGGATTTCCACCTCTTTCGATCTCATTCAAATGATATGCGCGTAGTTTGGTTCAATACTGATGCAGAATTTAGAGCTTGGTTGGATAGATCGTTCGAGTCGAAGTCAGGTGATATCTACCAAGGTGGTATTGAAAATCTTGTTGAACATTAGGAAGAAATTGTAAACAGCAAGGTTGAATACATTATTGGTCAATTAGTTGTTATTTTTTATTAAAACTTCAAAAAAGTTTTCATAAAAAGGAAAAAAAAAACCGTGGAATCTTATTTGTCAACCCAATATTTAATTAACGCATTTAATACTTTAGATATTAGCTTAAATTTAGAAATCGATACAAAAATCACATTTTCGAAGGGATATGAAGCGTTACTATATATACACTCCTGTTATGATTCATATTTTGCTCATAAAAATGTAAGTATCTGCATAGTATTTCCTCTCGAATATTATCGAAACACATCCGGCTTTCGGATATGCCGTATGTCGCATTCTTATATATTCATTAGAATATGTGAGAATGTGACATGCTTTTTTATTAAGGGAAAAATCTTATGATCCTTGTATTCTAGAATTAGAAAAATGTATTAATATATTGTACTTACCTAGGATCTTAAATACTAGTTTAGAAACAAGCTCGAAACAAGTATACTTTCTATTTTTAGCTGGCATATTTGTTTAATTCTTTGAATATGTTTCCGTAATCAATTGTAAGTTTTTTTCAGATATCATTATTCTTAGGATAAAAGGATATATTGTATATGTACTACAATATTTTGCGCTTTACGAATAATCTCTTGCAAGAAGTACTAATATTTCAATGACACCCAGTAATTTTTACATGTATAACGGTGATACTATTTTCGAATGCTGATTAGATGTAGGAAGAAGACATCGGTAATTACTGTCAACCGCATGATTTTGTTAATTTTGTCTCGTTTGTCATAGTTTACATGACTTTTTGTTTCAAACTGTTGGTCTGTGTAAAGACAGCTATGTGGAAGGCAACATATTTTCGGCTTCCTAAATATCCTACAGCCAGAAATATATATGAACTCGATATAGAGTCTTAGCTGTTTCAGCCTTTCCCAGTAGCTGAGCTGTTGCAATAAGACGATCTTCTTTGTAATGCTTCGCTGGATTGCTTCAAGGTCCGCTGTTAAGTTTACACTGTTCGGTGACCATAGCAGGGAGCAGTAATCCAGGCAGCTGAGGACGAATGTTCTCAGGATCCATCCACCCAGTCGTCTGCACTTTTTCGACATCCTGGTGATGTGCACTGGGGAAGAGGTACCATCGCTCATGTCGATACCCAGGTCCCTCACTGATTTAGGCTGTGGGATTGTAATCTACTGTGGGCCAGTGTACCCTGTAAGTTTTATATTTAGTTTTGGACACTAGTAGCGCAGGGCTTGGAATCTTTCAGCATTAAACTGCATATTATTATCCTCAGCCTATCTTTAAATTGACTCCAACCCTGCGGCAGCGAGGATTCTGTATTTTCTGCGAGACTTTCGAATCGTCTGCGTAGCTAGCAAGGTTGGTTATCCGGGCAGTTGTGGGCATATCTGAGAGGGCCACTATGAAAAGCAGTGGTCCCAAGATAGTACCCTGTGGAACACCGCTCACTATTTGTGTTTTCATTGAGGTGGCTCCATTGGCCACTACTGCTTGCGTTCTATCTTTCAGAAAGTTATGTAACTACTCTCCCAGTTGTCCTGCTAGGCTGAGATCACACAGTTTATGGCATAGCATACCATGAACCACTTTGTCAAAAGCTTTTGCAAAATGAAGGTATGTTACATCCACATTTGAGTTGTTGAGTAACTGCCTCAACATCCAGACGTAACGTCGTAAGAGCTGGGTCAGGCAGCTCCTACCAGGTAGAAAAGCCGTGCCAGGTATTACTCAGCAAATTCTTTTCTTCGAGGAATGCGATTAGTTTTCCTCTGATTATCCGTTCCATGACATTGCTGATTTGTGAAATCAGAGCGATAGGATATGAAATCAGATTGGAGAGGTTGCGCGTGCTCCCTTTAGGCTGTATGTCTCTGGCTACTTTCGGCCCAAACAGAGACAGCTCTATAATGTTGTGATCCGAGACTAATATCGGCTTCATTTTCACATCATGGACGATTTCGATATTGTTCGTGAAACAGAGATCCAAAATTCTATTCGCCCGAGTTGGTCTGAGTTCGACTTACTCCATGAATAGGGCATTGGTGAGGTTGAGCAGAGACTCCAAATGTGCTTGTTTGCAATGAGTCATTCCTGAGAGCATGAGTCCTTCGGGCCATTCGACGTTGGGGAATTGAAATCACCCAGTAGAAATATGCTCAAGTGGCGTTCCAGTTTCATAAGGACTTCTTTATTTCTTGTGAGGCTATCTTCAAACCTGCCTATGTGGTTTGGAGCATCCGGTGGGTAATATGCATTGGGGAGGTTGAGTAGGGACTCCACCTGTGCTTGTTTGCAATGAGTCATTTCTGAGGACATGAGCCCTTCGGACCTTTTCACATTGGGGAAGTTGAAATGATCCGTACAAAATACGCTCACATGGTGTTCCAGTTTCATAAGGACTTCTTCAATTCTTGTGAGGCAATCTTCAAACTTGCCTATGTGGTTTGGAGCATCTGGTGGGCGATATGCATTGTATATGACTATATTGTGTTGTCTGATGCATACAATTGGAGTGTCACATACTGAATATAAGTATGACAGAAAGACCTGGGGTGTGAGGTTATCCCGGATGTATACAGCGACTCTACCATGGATCCTTTCCCTTCTGTCTGTTCGCAATATGGCATATTTGATATGTGTACTTCTGCATCCTCTATATCAGGACTGAAGTGAGTTTCCACGAGTTCTATGTCTACAGCTTGATTGCAAGAAACAAAGTCTCTCAGGAAAAAGAAAATTGTTTTTGTTATGATGCAACAGGCCCCCAATATTTTGTACAAATATTGGCGTAACGACTGTGCAAGTGTCAGGGTAGGCTATCCCGTGTCTGCTGACTCCAGTGGTCTAGCACAGTGGTGGGCAAGGTTTCTTGTTCGCGCTTGGTATAACCAGGTCAGCTGCTGCACAATCCTTGGTGCCATGCACAAAAATGTCTCTTGCTCAACTGATGCATTGCGCATAACTTCTGAATAGCGCACGTCTTTTCAATATTTGTTCCTTAGGGACGATTTTTGTCTTTTCTCAGGGAAGTTTTTCTCCTTAAGACCCCTGTAGTTCTGGCGTGGAAGGTGTTGTAGAACACAGAATATTGCGTTATTTACCTTGACAGGGCCTCTCATATGGCCTCATAGTGCATAGAAGCAATTTTTCAGGATCTGTTTATGAGTTATAGATACTATGTAAACGAACTGCTGGATAGTGAAATTATAAGAAAAAAATAAAACATGGAATAAACGTGAAGACGTTTGGTGCAATAATGAAATGAGACAAAAGAAATGAAGCCAAGAAAATTAAGACCCTCGTTGCAGAAAATATGTCAATATCTGCGAGACAGTAACTCCATTCTGGAACGGATGACCCCTACAATTCGATAAAAGAAACCTGTTTATGTATTTTTAAAAATTTCAGACACGCAGTCAAGAAGCTTGCTGGAATTGCTGGACCTAAGAAGATAAAGAAATATTTCTGATACGCAGGAGTTGTATTTCTTAGATCTGCTAACATATGGCTTCGATTTCTCCGCTATTCTCCCCTTTATTGTATGTGGTGTGGAGGTGCACTTCATTTTCCATACGTGGCTAGCCAACTTAACTGCATTACGTTTATCGATGTGCGACAATGAAGATACGTGGCTTCCATAACGTCTCTTGAATTCGCCATCATATAACCCGATGTACTTCTTCTGTACAATTGATTTATCTTGAAGCGTAGCTGTAATTTCAGCCTCGTATCTTACATGGTTTAACATACACGCCTATTTGGCAAGCTTCTGTGTCACGATATTTACAACTTTGAGTCGTTTCTTTGGGACTTTTACGAGTTTTGAACTTCTTCATATTGGACCAGGAGCTGTATGATATTTGAATTGAGCGTTTGTAAATCTTTTCCTGTATCTATGATTTATCGGAAAATGTTTATCTAAAAGAGACAAGAATTTCTTGCCTGCGCTAGATGCTTCCTTAACTTTAACCTCTCGCTCTTATAAACCATACTATAAGACACACAGGAAGAACTTGTACATATATAATCAGTCCTGTCAACCTCTATAGTTTTTAAAATACTGATAGCTAACATTGATTATAGGATAAAAAATCTATAATCTATAAACAAATATTTGATACAGGTACCCACCTCCAATAATAATGCTCTAGTTTATATATTACACCTCTTACGTTAGAAATATAAATCGTAGAGATTAAAAATACACCTAGGAAAATATTTTGGCTCACTCTTCCTTTCTGCCTTAATGTTAAGATTAATGTAGTCAAGATATTTGTGTGAGAGTTGTATTCTCTTAAAGAGTGTGTGGGCATCTATCTATCTGTCACTCGGACTACCTGCATGTCGGTCTTTCTGCATTTCTGTCTGTCCGTCTGTCTCTATGCATGTTTCTCTCTCTCTCTCTCACTCTTTCCTCCGCTCTCTCTGTCTCTGTTTATGTATATAGGTCATAAGAAACTAGTAACGTCTAGAGGTATCTAAAAATCCTGTTTGGGAATGATATAGGTTCGAATCTCATGGTCAGCCTTCACCATTTTCTATCACGGAGCTTTCTAATGCAATACATGCCCACTATACTTATAGCGTCATCTACTCCGGGATCTTCCCTGAAAAAGCAACGATTTACCTCAAATCTTACGAAGTCAGTATTTTTTATAACGTTAATATGCGCTTATGTTTGTCTGTGTTTGTGTGTGTGTGTCTATATATACACACACACACATACAAACATATACATATACACTCTCTCTCTCACACACACACACAGGGAAGCGGATTTGAAAATGCAGAGGTCATTTAAAGATGTTTGTTGACTTGACCTCTTTCACATTTTTAAGGAAACGATTTTCTCGAGTCAAATGTAAGGCTTTGTGTAGCCTTTGTGGTGTCAAAAGATGGTTAACATGGATGTATTAAAATATAGTGATATATTCTTTTATAATGATAGGAAAATGTTAAGAGAGGTTTTGTATTTAAACAGTTCACATGAAAGTGTTCAAACAGGCAGTAAAATACGTACATGATTGTTTATAAGTTCATCGGAAATCATAATTGTGTATATGCATATATACAGAAAGAATTTATATAAAGTATTTGATAGGAGAAAGCGTGTATTGCTTTGTCAGTATCAAACACTCTCCACAAATTCTTTCTGTATATATACTTACAAACAAATATAATTCCTCATGAACTTATAAAGAGTTATGTACGCATTTTACTGCCTATGTGAACACTTTTATGTAAAATGTTTAAACACGAATCTTCTCTTAACAATTTTTATCATTGTCATAGACTCTATCACTGTATATTATATATTAATGCATCTCTGTCAATTAATTTTTAACACCACAAAGGCTACACACAGTCTTAAGCTGAGCATTTGAAAATGCTTTTTCTTTTTTTTTTTAAGTGAAACCCCTCAGCTGGAAAATCATTGGTTGTACATGTAACTCAAAGTACCAGCCCTGTTACGCTAAATCTCCTTGGGAACTGTCTTGAAGATACACCTGTTTGTGGTGTGTTGAGTGACTTGCATCTTAACTTGCCGTTCCATTCACGGAATGTCTGGAACACGCTTCGTAGTAACGAAACGAGCACCTATTTAATATATATCTATATATAATTAAAATTAGGGTTCAGCAAAATTGCTTCACCATACATCGAAATTAGAAATAGCTGTTAAAACTACTACCATAATATATCTCCCAAATTGTAGAGCTCGCAAATCACACAGCCAAAAAGAATAAAAAATAACGAATCTACCCGGCTTTGATTAACTGTATACACGTTTCAGGATTAAAGAGGCGTAAATTATATTACCCGATCTTATTTCCCTCTTCAGTACAGTATTCCAAACTATAAATCCTAGAATGCTAATAACAGAATAGTTATTCGACCAAGCGTCATCGAACGCGGGGTGGGACTGAACCCGGAACTATGTAGTTGGGAGGCAAAATTCTTACAACGCTGATACGTCTTTGCAATAATTGAATTTGTAGTCTTCATGTGTGCGGTTCTAAGTGGTTGCAGATTTAAACGTCTACCATTAGTTATTGATATATATCTTGAATTTATCATTTTCGTGTACATTTACTAATCTACTATTGTCATGACCTGAGGCATTTTAAAAGTCAGATGGCACAGGGAATTAGATTCGTCAGTAAAGCATAATAAATAAATCTTGAGTTTGAGTAAGACATTTTGTCATCCAATAGATAAATGCAATAAATATAATGTTATCATTGTTATTGATTGATATCTTTGTGTGTAAATCATATTTAGATATATCTCATTCATCATAATGCTAGCTTCTTACAGAAAACAAATGTTCATTTTCATTTTTCTCCCGATATCTTTGATGGTTATTATCTTGTAACAAAATGCAAGAAGAAATTTTGAAGAAGGCGGATGACGGTAAGTATTAGATTGGATTGGATACCATATTTAAGATAATATTATTCCATCATCCACGGTGGACGACAGAGAGAAGAGAAAAGTGAAAGAGTAATTTTTTGTTACATTTTCTGTCGTCACTCGTGTGGTTATTTTTTTGTGTCGCGTACAGTGTTCTTGTCCACATATTCTATAAAAATTCAATATGACCGAACTTTTAGTGTACGTACATTCGTTATATGCTTCACCGGACATTTTATAGTGTCCATCACTGTAAAACTAATTTAGTTTTATGTGAACATTTGATCGTTTAAACATGTTTCTGGATTTCTACTTCGTAATCTTGAATTCTATTAACAATCTCCTTGTTTTATATATATTTGTACTATTCATAAACAAACAAACAAATGTTAAAACCAATCTGGTGTGTATGTAGATAAATATATTTGAAAAACAACTACACGTTTCTCAATTCAGTTGCATTTTCAACCCCACCAAAGCAAATTCTCCTAATTATATCCCTGCGTGGTAATACACCCCTTCTTTCAATACACATTAGGTTGTCCGGGACGTTCTGAGCGTTTTTAACATGCAAAAGGGATACAAATAACTGACATTTCAATACATTTTATCCAATGAAATAATTTCCACTATTATTAATGACCATTGCCCATCTATCAGGCAATTAGCATATTCCATCAGCATAAAATGTAACTGATTTTGTAGAGAAAAAATTACCTACATGCATTTCCATGCAATAAGTTCTGTAGAGATTTAAACAAGTGGTAATCAGATACTACATCAGGAAATTATGCTGGATGGGATAACAGATCCCAGACAATTTCATGTAAATTTGTTCGGGTAGCAAAAGCCACCAGTGGTGGGCATTTGTCTTGGTGGAACACTACCCTTTTCTTGTTGGTAATATCCGGCCTCAATTCTTTGGTTTTCTGGTTAAAAGTGGCCAATAGATGACAGCACACATCAGGATTAATGGCCTGGTTTTGTGGGAGAAGTTCATAATGCCTTTCTGATCCCACCATACACAAATGATGGCTTTTTCTGGCGTGAATACTGGTCTACCTTCGTAAAAAATATTATATTGTGCAATGAATATTATTCTGTAGGCTATTAACGTCCAATGTGGAAGTATGAACGTATTTAGGAAGCATAACGATTAAAATGTCACAAGGGTGGGGAGAAATCGGGTGGACATTGAAACACTTTATTGAAATAAAAAAAACGTTTCTTCAAAATTAAACAGATACAAAGAATATTTATAGTACCTCACGCACACACACACACGTACGCACGCATATATACATACAGTTCACCATAAACGTAAACAACCGCATACATAATGTTACACACACAAATATTTTGGCCAAGTACTCCAAAACCTTCACATACACACATGCATATATACACTAAACATACAAGTAAGGCGGACCCTAGAAATTTTGGATGAATGGGTTTATCTTTTGGCACCTTGTGTTGCTAAAGTGTAGAAAGTATATATATATTTTTTAAGAGCATTTTTATGTATTTTTTTTAAAACTTCAATATCACCTTCATGAAATGACGGGGGCCCCCTATGGGCGCGAGGCATGATTCGGAGCAATCGGTGCAATTGCCTTAAGGCCGCCCCTGTCTGGACTAAATGGTTCGAATTATGGGGTTCGAGCCTCTTCGTTGAGCATTATGTGTAGTCCCTCGGGCGTTTCTCATTACCGGAGAAAGATTATTATTTCAAACTCTGGGTTGTTTCCTTCTAGTATTTCTTATTTGTGAGGTGTCCTATATCTGTCTCTGTTCGCTGTTATGTTAGTTCTGAGGGTTTTACTCCATAAATCATTAGGGTGCAAATTTATTCTTAAGCAATGAAATTACATTATATTGCAAATGCATTCACACAAATGCATATTTATAAAATTCTTATGTATTTGAATGTGTGCATATGGGTGAGTGGCTATGTATGTATGCGCGAATGCGTGCGTGTACGCGCAGCTATGTGAGTCTGTATGACCGCATTGAATGTGAGATATCCCACATCAAAGAATGCATACATAATTTTAATCGAATGTATAATTCATTCACTGCTTTGTGCATCAACACAAATTTATTGAAATATTATGTATAAATTGAGCATATGATTTTGTGTACTTCATATATATGTGTGTGTGTGCATGTATATATATATATATATATATATGTGTGTGTATATATATATACATATATATATATGTATGTATATATATATGTATATATATATATATATATATATATAT